>NC_079456.1:7234042-7259042 GCF_903798145.1 Danio aesculapii
CCCCTGTACATATGCTAAAAAAAATACAAGTATGACATTAACAAACATCAACCGAAGGCCTAAATTTGTACACGAGAAAAATAAAGTGATCTCACCTTGAAGGTCTTGATGGTTTCAAGGTCAGGACGCTGATTTTGAGAGATTAACATCTTCATCTCTGGGTGTTCCTCGAGGTTTCCATTGACTTGTTAAAACAATAGCATATATAGCTAGGGGTTCTGTGTGTTTAGTTCGTATATTAGTTACTGTATCTTCAAAAAACGATAGCTTTGCATGTGTCCTCGTTTGTTTCAGCTCTTCCACTACTGGTCCAGCCTGTTTGAGGAAACATGCAAAATGTCCAGTGACGGACCACACCGGAAACGCAGAACCGCGCGCTTTTTGTGTTTCTTCTTCTTCTTTTGTTTTACTGGCGGGCTGGTGTCATATGCACATGCCGCCACCTACAGTTCATATAATTATATATCTATATCTATATATATACACTATTATGCTTGCCCAATTTTCTCCATCAGGACTCAGCTGTCAGCTGGCACTGCGTGTTCAGCTCCTCCTGCTTCCAGACTTAGTCCCTCAGGGTCCTATATATATATTTATACACATACATACATATTTTATATTCTTTCGCTCAATCCTGTGTTATATAGATATTGTATTAATACCCTATACCCTAAACTATCCCTATTAACATTTATCCCTAATATATATTCTAAATTTCTATCTGTACATCCATTATTATTTAAATATTCTATTAATTCCCTTCTCTCTTGTATATATTTCCCGCAATCAAACATAACATGTTCTACGGTTTCTCTGGCTCCACAATGATCACACAAATCATTTTCTTTAACTCCCAGTATTGACATAGTTGAATTTAGTTCAGTGTGGCCAAGCCTCAATCTTGTTAATATAACTTCTTCCTTTCTGTTCCTACCATATACATTTCTTTTTGTCTCTACTGTTTTTTTAATTTTATATAGATGCCGTCCCTTCTTGTCTCTATCCCAGATTCCTTGCCATTCTTTCTTAATATTTTCTTTAATAATAGATTTAATTTCACCTTTTCCAAGGAGAACCCCGATATCTAACTTTTTACTTTTCAATGCTTCCTTTGCCAGTTTATCAGCCATTTCATTTCCATGTATTCCTTTATGCGCAGGTATCCAGCAAAACCCTACTGTCCCTCCTTTCCTTTGTATTCGATATAAAATTGTGAATACCTCATAAATTAAATCTTCTCTGGTTGATCTGTGAGTAATTAAAGATGATAATGCTGATGCTGAATCCGAACAAATAACTACCCTCTCAGGGCATATTTCTTCCACCCATGTTAATCCTATTATCAATGCAGTTGTTTCTATTGAGTAAATTGATAACTTATCTGATAATCTTTTTGAAATGCTTATCTTAAATTTTGGAATGTATACACCTATGCCTGAAATTCCTGTGACTGGGTCTTTTGATCCATCAGTATATATTTGTAAACTTTCATAAAACCTTTCTTGTACATGATTTTTAATTTTTGGAATGATCCCGCCCATCTCTTCCCAATCCCTTAACTTTTCTATTATTTCTAGGTCAACTTCAACCTCAGGAAGTATCCATGATGGAATCTCTCCCCTTTTATAAGACATACTACACTCTATATTTGCTACTTGATACTTTTCTGCCAATTGTTTTGCATTCCATCCAAATCCCCGTCCTTTTTTATTTACATACTCCCAACAATTTTCTAATGTTTCCTTAGCAATATGAGCTCCCTCATAACTTTTAATATACTTCCAATATACCATGGACAACTTTATTCTACGTAAATTTAATGGCATTTCATTTGCTTCCACCAATAACGCATTAATTGAAGTTGTTCTTACTGCACCTAAACAAATTCTAAGAGCTCTATATTGTAATTTATCTAATCTACTTAATAAAGTTGTTGAAGCTGCTCCATAAATCATACATCCATAATCCAATACAGATCTAATTATGGCTTGATATATTGTAATTAATCCCATTCTTTCTGCTCCCCATTCTTTGCCAGCTATTGCTCTCATCACATTTAAAGCCTTCCTACATTTATTTTCTATCTCATCTATATGTTTTTTCCAGTTATACCTTTTATCAAACCACATACCTAGATATTTAAATGACTCCACTCGATCTAATACATTATTATACAATGTTAGTTCTTGATTTCCCAGAATTTTCCTCTTATGAGTAAATAACATCCAACATGATTTACTTGTTGACATTTTAAAACTCCAATCCATAGTCCACTGTTCTACCTTTTTAATAGCTGTCTGCATACATGAAATAACCTTCGTAATATTACGTCCCCTCTTCCATATTGCACCATCATCTGCATATAATGCACATCCTATCCCAAATCCCACATTGTCGAATATATCGTTAATCATAATATTAAATAATACAGGGCTGATTACACTTCCCTGTGGGATACCATTTTCTGCATTATATTCAGATGATTGTTTTGATCCTACCTGTACTACAAATGTTCTTTCAAATAAAAATTGTAATAACCAGTTATACATATTACCTCTTATTCCTAATCTATCAGCTTTAATTAACAGCCCTTCTCTCCATACTGTATCATATGCTTTTTCAATATCGAAATATACCACCGCCATATACTCTTTCATACTAATAGCTTTTTCTATATCATTACTTACTTTTATTAAAGCATCCATAGTTGATCTTCCATTCCTAAACCCACATTGATACTTACTATATATTTCCTTTTTTTCTAATTCATAAGACAATCTTCTAACTATCATTTTTTCCATTAATTTGCACAAATTTGATGTTAATGCAATTGGACGGTAACTTCCTGGCAACTGTGGATCTTTATTAGGTTTTAGTATTGGTATAACTATTGCCTGTTTCCATGCTTTTGGAATTATTCCCTCCTTCCATATTTTATTATATAACTTGAGTATTATTGTTATTACTTTATCTGATAAATGTTTAAACATTATATAGCTTAAGTTATCTTGTCCTGGTGTTGTATTAATACAATTTTGTAATGCAATTTTAATTTCTTTAATTGAAAACTCTAAATCTAGATAACAATCACTTTCACTTTTCTTATTCATTACTTCTAAATTATTTTCTAACAGATCTCTTCTGCATTTTTCATAATTCTCTCCTAATTCTATTTTATGACATTTTTCTAATGATTTCCCTAATAGATTTGCCTTTTCTACATCCGTTACAGCAACTGTGTTATTATCAATTAAAGCTGGTATTTGCAATGATTTTTTGCCTTTTCCACACATATTCCTTACCATATTCCATATTTGTCCTATAGGTGTATCTTTTCCTATAGTTGAACAAAAATTCCTCCATCCTATTTTTTTCGCGTTTTTGATTATTCTTCTTGTGTTTGCTCTTGCTCTCTTATATTCCATAAGATTGCTTACATTCATATTATTTCTTAGCTGTTTAAATAATTTATTTCTTTCCTTGATTGCCTTGTTGCATTCCTCTGTCCACCAAGGTATATTCTTAATTTTAACACCTGCTTTCCTTTGTGGAATAAATTGCATTGCTGCTCCAATTATCAAATTAGTTACTGATTCATAAAAGACTTCTACAGTTTCCTCATTTACCATATTTATATTTCTCTCACAATGATTATTAAAAGATTCCCAGTCAGCTTTTTCATACAGCCATTTTTTATATAAATAGACCTCTGATTTGCATTTATTAATTCTTATTGTGCAAATTATTGGAAAATGATCACTTCCAATATTGGTTTCTTTGATTACAAGCCAATCACATACTCCTGCCATCTCATTATTAATTATCGTTAAATCAATGCATGATGTATTATTTTCTTTTATATTATATCTGGTACCTTCCCCTGTATTTAGACATACTAGTGATCTCTCTTCCATAAATTGCTCCACTATATCTCCATTATAATCTATTTTAATGCTACCCCATAATGGATTGTGCGCATTAAAATCCCCACACCACATTTCTCTTTTCCCTGTGCTTCCACCAATCTTATCTAACAATTCTTTTGAAATTTTATTACATGGATTATATATATTGTGTATCACCAATGATCCTTCTTTAAAATATACCTCTATACCAACCCATTCCAATTCTGTTACATCTGAAATTATTCTATATGTTATCCCTTCTTCTATAAATGTTACTACTCCTCCACCCTGCGTTTCCTTCCTGTCTTTCCTGACAGAACTATAACCATTTATATTAAATTGCAAATTTGGTTTAAGCCATGACTCCTGAATACATATTATACTAGGTTTGTGTTTTAATTTTGAAATGAATTTCTTTAACTCTTGTCCATTTGCTGTGAGACTTCTTGCATTCCATTGCAGAACACATATCACCATCAAACTAATCAGATATCTGAGTAGCATCATTTGATGATTTGGTCAAGATATCATACACCTTTTCTACTGACAGTCCAGATATCCCTAGGAATTCTGACGCTGCTTCCAGAATTACTTTAATCTTAGCTGTCCTGCTTGACATCATAGCAGTGACATTAACTATCTTGATAATAAAGACCAAGAAGTTTTCCTTTGTCATTACTAGTGTGTTTTCATTATTGCAGCATTGATGTTTATCTCTGCTTGTTTCTATTCCCTGTTCTCTTTCATCTGGTCTTTCCCAAGAGTTTGATTTGTTCTGGTCTGTCATCTTATTGCTTTCTTGTGTATATTTGTTCATCATCTCTTTATGTTTGTTATCTCTATTTCCACAGGCCTTTACTGCTTCTGCATATGTTACTTTATTTTCAACTTTATATTTTTGTATTTCTCGTGCTTTTATTTGCACTTCGCATCCTCCATACGCTGCACTGTGCGGGCCTCCACAATTGCAACATTTCATTACAGTATTGCCTGGACATTTTTCATATTCATGTTCCTCTCCACATTTTGGGCATCTCAACTTACCCCTACATATCGTAGCAACGTGTCCCATACGTTGACATTTATAACATCTTAATGGTTTCGGGACAAACTCTCGTACTGTATAGCTTATAAATCCCATTTGCACTTTATCTGGAAGTCTCCCTTCAAAAGTAAGTAACACTGACATGCTAACTTGTCTTTGACCCTCCTTGTTTGCCATCAATCTTTTTGCATTCACTACTTTTCCTCCTTTTATATTTTCTAAAACCTCTTCCATTGATATCTCAGTCGGGATTCCATATATAACACCTTTAGTTGTACTAGATATGCCAATCTCCTTTATTGAAACCCTTTCTCCATTTAGCTCTTTGACTCTCATCAATTTGTTCCGCTGTGCTACATCTTTCACTGTTATTAAGACTCTTCCCTGTCCTAAACACTGAGCCATGTTTACAGCACCAATCGTTTTGTTTATTTCTTTGGTCAATCCTATCGGATTCATATGTTTGCCTGAGGATTTTTCGAACGTCATGATTACTTTATATAATGTTTTGTTTATTTCTTCCTTTGTATAATTTCCTTCCCCTGTGATATTCAAGTTTTCTCTTTTCTTTTTCTTTTTCTTTTTACTCACAGTTTGAGCCGCCATCATCGTATCCTCGCTATCCTCCAATTCTTTGGCAGATCCTGAATTTTTTCGTTTTGTTAAACTTTCTCTGTGACATATATCCCAAAACTGTGAATTTTCATCCATCATTGACCCTCCCGAGTCTTCTTCCATAATCCAACACTAAATATTACCTGCTCTTCAAACAACCCGCCTTCCTCAACTTTGACACGCAATCTATGTCCTACGGCAACTCGCACAGTACACACCAGCCCGCCGCCGCCGCGGATAGGCCCTTTTTGTGTTTCTGCCATGTGGCTTTATGTTTATAATACGTCAGGCGAACATGGCGGCACCCAAGCAGATTATCGTTACTTTTTTAAATCATTTTTTAAGCTAATTAAATGTATAAAATGACACCAGGCCTACGACAGTGCAATATTTTAGTAAACATTTGTGGCATAAATTAGTGATCCTCTCTGTTGACAATATCCCATACCTTAAATTTGTTAATAAATTGACTTTTTTTCAATCAGAATTTATATATATTTATATATACATGGATGTGTTTCCCAACCTTTATATCTTATTAATCCAGCTAACATTCATTCAATATGTCCACGACATTCTCTTATCGTTGTTAAACTTTTTTTTTTTATTGTTGCAAAAAATTTATACCACAAAGCAGCAAACAATAAACATTGCAAGACATGTTTACCATTAAAATAAATTAAATTATTATAACAGCAGCAATGAGCCGTACAAAAGACCTACACGAAAGGGAAAAAACATTATAACAATAAATATTCTAAAAATGAAGTACAGAGAGCTTTAGGTATTTTATTTTGGTTTCTGAAGTATTTGAAGCTTTGAGCCACTTTCCCTACCTCAGAAAGAAACACCTAAAAGAGAGTTAGCATTTTTTCCATTTACAACAATGAGCATGATTAGTAAAATAAAGTTCACAACATCAGAGAAAGAAAAATGTAAATCCCATTTGTAAAGAAAATATCTTTTAGGACAATAGGGGGGCTGAAATCATCTTTAATAAAAGCCAAATATAAATGTCAAACCAGAATGTAGAAGTAAATTCACAAGAAAAAAAAAGTGATCAAGTGTTTCTGAAAGATTTGAACAGAAGCTACATTTGTCAACATCAAAGTTAAATCTTTTTTGAATAAACTCATTCACATAATATATTCTAAACAAAATTTCTGTAATGAGTTTCCTAAACCATACACTGTAAAAAAGAAATTGTTGAGAAAACATAAAAAAACAAGGCAACTTGATGCAGTAAGAACTTTGAGTTGTCCCAACAAATGTTTATTTTAGTTTTTCTCAGTAACAATAGATTAGATTAGATTAGATTCAACTTTATTGATATTACACATGTACGAGTACAAGGCAACGAAATGCAGTTTAGGTCTAACCAGCAGTGCAATAGCAGCAAGTGCAGGATACAGGTATAAGTTATAAAGTGCAGTTATAGAAAAACTATGGTGATATTTACAGATGGATGTACTATGAACATTATATACAGGTTGTATTAGCTATGAACAGATTTACAATAAATGAATATATGTACATGATGCTATTAATAGCAGAAGTGTGCTTACAGATAAACATAATTACAAATGTCCATGTGCAGTTGGTATGTCCAGTTCAAGTAAATGAATCAGTGCAATGAATATGTGCAAACTTTAAATGTGCAAATGTTAAATAGTGCAATATTTTGTTCAGCTAACATAATTTTGTTTATTCATGCAATGTTAATTATTGTATTGTACTAACAAAGATATTCTTGTCGCATCAACTGAAGCAACAGTTACTGCTATTGAGTCAATTCATTTTTTTCTGTTCACTGGATGATTTTTCAATTGATGATTTTTCAAATTTGCAAAATAAATAATTAGTACTTGTTCGCATATCATCCATTTTTTTAAAAATCATTTTACTTAAAATGACATTTCCACAGTGGAATGAACTGCCAACTTATTCAGCATATGTTTTACACAGCGGATGCCCTTCCAACTGCAACCCCGTACTGGGAAACACCCATTCACATTCAGACACCTGTACCGCATGTCTTTGGACTGCGGGGGAAACCGGAGCACCCGGAGGAAACCCACCTGAACACAGGGATGCCAACTGACCCAGCAACCTTCTTGCTGTGAGGCGACTGTGCTACCAACTGCGCCACTGTGTCAACCCTCTTACAAGCAACAGATAAACAAACTTAGTCACATCAAGCATATGCAAACTATTTCAATATCAATGTTCCTGTTCAACACAAAAATGTTCATCCAGAAAACTCAGTTAAACATGTAGGCATAACATTTTAGCGAATATTGTTGACATAACATATATTTTTTATGTAGATTAATAGTTATTCACAAATCTTAGTATATATATATATACATATATATATATATATATATATATATATATATATATATATATA
Organism: Danio aesculapii; assembly: GCF_903798145.1. Lineage (NCBI taxonomy): Eukaryota > Metazoa > Chordata > Actinopteri > Cypriniformes > Danionidae > Danio > Danio aesculapii. Next base: position 7,242,018 of record NC_079456.1, read on the forward strand.
TATATATATATATATATATATATATATATATATATATATATATATATATATATATATATATATATATATATATATATGACAGAAAAAGTACAGTGTACTGAACAAATGGTGATATTATTTTTTACAGGGTAGGTGCTACAGGATATTTAAGATATAAGGTAAAAGCTTTGTCCTCTACTAAGGGTAACAACTCCTATGATAACACTTATAATCACCCATGATAATTCATTGAAATTCTTTGTAAATAAGCTTGTTACATTTACTATTCAAACAATATCAACATTCTATATTTTTAAAGACAGAAGAGAAGCTACATTAGTTCATGGGGGATCAAAATAATTACTTGATCATTGTTAAACATCCCTGCAACAGTCTGAAAAGGTTATTCCCTCCCTCCCCATGGGGTTTCGAATCCCAAAGATAATGGGAAAGTGAGGAGAACTTGGTGTTTATTCACTACTGTATGTCCTGCAATCAAATTAAAGTAGACGTAAACACCCCCAGAAACTGAAACCATGACATAAAAACGTATAAATTCCATTACATATAAAACAAGTGTGTCCAAACTCGGTCCTGGAGGGCCGGTGTCCTGCATAGTAGCTCCAACTTCCTTCAACACAACTCACTGGAAGTTTCTAGAATACCTAGAAAGATCTTGATTAGCTGGTTCAGGTGTGTTTAATTGGGGTTGGAACTAAAATATGCAGGCCATTGGCCCTCTAGGACAGAGTTTGGACACCCCTGATATAAAACATACACCTTTTATATTATGTTTTATATCATTGGTCTCAAACTGGATTCCTGGAAGGCCGCAGCTCTGCACAGTTTTGCTCCAACCCTAACCCTGATCCAACTAATCGAGGTGTTCAAGACTACTAGAGACTATTAAGCAGGTGTGAGTTGAAGGTGGTTGGAGCTAAACTATGCAGAGCTGTGGCCATCCAGGAATTGAGACCACTGTTTTATATGCTGTCTCATAAAGCTATATCGCCATCTAGTGACCTAACCAGGAATGTACCTACAAAAATGAAAGCAAAATTAAAAGATAAATGAAATTGTTTTTGAATGTATCAGATGATTTAATGCTTTCAGTTTTGTAATTTCTGATTGCTTAAAATATAATTTAATAACAAACTTATGGCTGTTTTAATGACTGGTAATTAGTGCAATTGTCATTTTCACATCTCTTTAAACCCAATTGGCAGTGTTCATGAAATGATTCTCAGATTTTGACATTTATTCTCATCTTATTGTAAGTCTACTGACAATTCATATACAGGCACATAAAATGATTTAAAGTCTTTTTAAATAATTAAAAATGTAAATGTAAAAATGGAAACATTCATTACAACAAAATAAGGAAAAGGACGAAGCTAAGACTGTGTGCTTGAGGTAGATTAGGAAGGAATGCACCACAATCACATAATGCATTGTGGGTGCATTCTAAAAGATGTTAGGTTATTTCAACCCAATTATGGGTGTAAAACGGGCTAAACCAACCGCTAGGTAAATATTTAGAATTAAATGAATAGGATTAAATTTAACCCAATGTTTGGGTTAGTCCATATTTTACCCAGTTTGGGTTTAAATAACCTTAAATTTCTTTTCAAGAGTTCACACTTAGATAATGCTCGACTATGATAGCAGGTTTGGCATGCTATCCCGGGAGAGATCCCTGTGCTCGCAGATAGATGAGCCCAAGGTTCCCGCCTGGTCAATGAGCATTAGGAGGAATACAAGATCAGGAGTTTCTCGAGTGCCCCCTTTTGCTATGTATGCGTTAAGTGCTTGTGACTGTATTACGATTGACTTATGTACATGTTTTTAGACTGGGAGGAAACCGGAGGACCCGGAGAAAACCCACGCAAACACAGGGAGAACATGCAAACTCCACGCAGGGTGTGCCGACTGGCTCAATTAGAACTTGAACCTGTGGCCTTCTTACTGCGAGGCAGCAGTGCTAATCACTGAGCCACTGTGTTGCCCGATCGAGAAAGAAGAGGAGGAAGAAGGGAAGGATGGGGGGGGGGGGGGTTCCAAAAAAAAGATAAGGAATGAAGTTTAGGCAGGATATTTATAGTAGTTTTAGAATGATCTGATAGGCTAGCTAATGATTAGCAATGAGGATCAGCTGTAGTCAATCATATCACGTGCTCCTCTCGAAATTAGTTTGTGAAACTTCACAAAGTGTGACAAATCAACTTCACAGTACATGAATAGCTTTGATTGGCAGATTTTTTTTTCATTTGAGATATCAATGGCATTTTTTTTTTATCTGGAATGAATTCCTCCTTCACGTCTCCATTTAATCAGAACTCTTAAAGGAGATAAGATACTACAGAAACACATCTCACCTTTCAAGTTTTGAAAAACATTCCTGCACAAATTAACATTATTTTACACAATATTGATGTATTTCTTCAACTATATCCTTTGTTGGTGAGCTTTTTTATTGTTTGACATCATGTGATGATTGAAAAAATCACACCAAAATCTGTAGAAACCACCATAAAAATAGTGGCAGAATGCAGGATTTTCCTTCTACAACACCTGAAACTGGAGCTGTAATGACAGAGAGACATTATTAGAGGTTTACTGTTCTGTTGTGAACAATAATTGTGATATTTGATTGCTCAAGAGAAAAATATTTGTAATCTCCGCTCAAAATCTTGAAAAAAAACTTTAACAAATCTGATGTTAACTAGAAATTAATTTACACCACTTCCTGATTTAGTTTTTCATTAATAATTCATTGTAAGAATTGCTTTAGGGTTTTGTGTGCAATAATCAATCAATGAATGAATCAATGAATGAATCAATGAATGAATCAATGAATGAATCAATAAATCAATGAATGAATAAATGAATGAATGAATGAATGAATCAATCAATCAATCAATCAATCAATCAATCAATCAATCAATCAATCAATCAATCAATCAATCAATCAATCAATCAATCACTCAAAAATAAATACAAATAAATTATAAAAAAATAATAGAAGAGACCAAGACTTACTGATTGCCTTATTGTTGTGAGTGTCTTCATGGGATTCAACTATATCAGAGAGAAATAAATAAAAATATAAACATTAAAAGAAAGATGATACACATGATATACAGCTCGGAAATCTGAGACATTTCTGCTCAATTCAGCTAACTGCAAGGAAATACCTGCCAATGAAAGCTTCTTACTTTATTCAGTTTAATATAGTATGACAGTATAAGATGCTGGAATAGTATATGCATAATTGAAATGTCTACAGACAAGCATCTTTGGTATTATCCCATACGAAAATCTGAATTAAGATTTAAACATATGAAAAAATATATATTGAAATATATTGAAACATATTGAAAAATACAGCCTATGGAGGGTGTCACAGTGGCGCAGTGGGTAGCACAATCGCCTCACAGCAAGAAGGTCGCTGGTTCGAGCCCCAGCGGGGTCAGTTGCCATTTCTGTGTGGAAAATCACACCAAAATCTGTAGAAACCACCATAAAAATAGTGGCAGAATGCAGGATTTTCCTTCTACAACACCTGAAACTGGAGCTGTAATGACAGAGAGACGTTATTAGAGGTTTACTGTTCTGTTGTAAAGAATAATTGTGATATTTGATTGCTAATCAAGAGAAAAATATTAGTAATCTCCGCTCAAAATCTTGAAAAAAACCTTTAACAAATCTGATATTAACTAGAAATTAATTTACACCACTTCCTGATTTTGTTTTTCATTAATAATTCATTGTAAGAATTGGTTTAGGAATTGCTTTAGGTTTCCCCGTGTTCTCCCCATGTTCTCCATGTTCTCCCCGTGTTGGTGTGGGTTTCCTCCGGATGCTCCGGTTTCCCCTCACAAGTCCAAAGACATGCGCTGTAGGTGAATTGAAAAAGCTAAATTGGATGAAGTGTATGAGTGCAAGAGTGTATGTGTGTATCCCTGTGTTGGGTTGCAGCAGATAAAATGGTGGCTGATTCTGCTAGGGTGACCCCTGATTAATAAAGGGACTAAGCCGAAAATGAATGATATAGCTTATGTAGGCTACATATTTATAATTACAATAGTTGAAATGTATATGTAAACAGTTGATAATGTATGTAAATAAGTTGAGGAATCCTAAGATGAACTTGTATGTCATATGTAATTTGAAATCATATTTCTATATGGGAATGACAATTCAACACAGAGAATGCATGATTAAATATGAAAACAACACCACGTTATCGCTATGTGGCAAAGTTTTCCTTCTTTTTTTATTGTCAAACTTGTACAATAACAGGGAAATTTGACTATTATATCTCTTGATATTTATTATGTGGAGAAATTAGGTTCTTAGCAAGGCTAGCTGATCTGTTGGATGTTCTTTCTTTAAAATTATTGGCAGGAGCTTTGATTCAACCCTATTTTTTGATTATGCTACCTCATTTTGGTATAGTAGCTGCTCACAGAGTATGAAGGAAAAATTGCAAAAGGCAAAAAATAAATTAGTACGGATAATTAGTACAGAGTTTTTTTTTTTTTAAAGGGCACCTATGGTGAAAAATCTACTTTTCAAGCTGTTTGGACAGAAATGTGTAGATTTAGTGTATAGACCATCATATTGGGGTGATATAAACACACACAGTCCTTTCTTTTTCAAATTTAACAACATAAAAACAGTGGACCAATTGGAGCGGTTTTCAGACCGACCGCAACTTTACGTAGGAGTGTGGTCCCCCCGCCCACCAATATTGATTGACAGCTTCGCGCATTAACATGTCCGGTAGTCACATGTATAATCATATCATCAAGACAGGACGAGCCCAAAGCAGCCGGGAATAAAAGATCTGTTCAGTTCGCTAGGATCATCAATCATCATCAAACGTGATCAAGAGTGAGTTTCACAAGTTTAAAATGTTTTAAAACAGTGCACGTGTGTAATGAAGTACAGCGATTCACTTCAGATTTACTTCATCAGCACAGCCGCGTGTCAGAACAATTATAAAGGAAGATGCTTTAATCCCGGTTCATGGATGTTAAATCGGGTTTATTTTGTACATTAATATAAGAGATATTCATACAGCAGTGGAGATTACCAGTATCATGTCACATATGCGTACAAAACGAGTGCAAAGCTTAACGCTCTGTCTCTCTCTCTCTCTCTCTCTCTCTGTGTGTGTGTGTGTGTGTGTGTGTGTGTGTCTTCGTGTCTGAGCTGTGTGTGTGTGTGTCTTCGTGTCTGAGCTGTGTGTGTCTGCATGCCTGAGCTATGTGTGTGTGCGTATGTCTGCGCTACGTTTGTGTGTGTATGTGTGTGCGCTATGTGTTCGTGTCCTTGCTGTGTGTGTGCGTGAACTTTGTAATGACATTGTGTGTGACTCATTGTTGCAAATCCACAAAAAAAAAAAAAATGCATCAAACAGTGATTGTTAAAGTTCTTACTGTAGTATTTCTCACACACGTTATGCGAGATCTGCTTCCTGAGGCAGCCGAGGGCAGCGATTGCTGACAGGCACGTGGGAACGGTGGGCGGGGAGGACTAGCCTTAAAGGGCCAGTACAAAAAAAACAGCAAAACCTTTTTTCCAGCTATAATATAGACACTTCAAACAGCTATAATAAATAATCTGATGGGTGTTTTGAGCTGAAACTTTACAGACACATTCTGGGGACACAAAAGACTTATATTAAATATGAAAAAAGGGGTAACCTATGTGCCCTTTAAATAAGAATTAGGTATGTTAACTTTTAGTAAGAGTATGTTTGTTATAACTGGCAATGATACGTACAATGTTTAATGATGTGGTTCCTAGTTATTTGGTGAACTAATTTCAAATGGTGAGGCAGCAGCATTCATATAGTACTAGGGGTTGGGATTTTATCATTTGTTTATATAAATTTAGAGGTCTAGTGGGGGAAAATATGTTTTATATACAAGTGTAATCATGTGGAACAAATTAACAAAATCGATCAAGGAAATAAAAGACTTGGGGAGGTTCAAAAAGGCGATCTGAAGATGGTTGTTTGATGAGGATAAATAGTTTGCATGGTGGATGATGATGATTTATTTGATATGTTATTGTATTGTGTATAGGGTTATATGCTGGATAAGTTGGCGGTTCATTCCACTGTGGTGACCCCTGATTTATAGAGGGACTAAGCCGAAAAAAAATGAATGAATGAATGAAGGAATAAATGTATTTGTGAATAATTTTGTTCCTGTTTTAATATGTGTGAGGTACTGTTTGTTTTACGCATCATCTGTATTTTGAAGCCATGCTTTGTTTTATTTAACAGCGATGAGCACAATGGAAACAAGCCCAGGGCTTTATTGTGTTTTTATCCTCGACAGTTTTATTTCAAAATGTATGGGATACTTGTATTTTTGTACAGCTTGTCTAAAATCTGTCAAATAAAATTCAATTCAATTCATTGTAAATGTAACATATACAGAGGAAAATAAATAGTAACAATAACAAGAAAATTAATCAAATAATCATTAATGTGTTTGCATGAATTAAAGCTATTACATAATAAAGAAAAAATAAATCAAATCGACAAGGGTTTATGTGTCCTTTAAAGGTTATCATACTGTAAGTTGTGGTTCTTTTAATTCGGGTAAAGGGTCACGCGGTGATGTCACACGCAGTCACGAATTTGAGAAGGCAGCGAAACGCCATTGAGCTCGACTTTCTGTCTCCAGCATTTGCTTGCGTGTGAATTAAAGTCAAATGAATGTGTGATTATTACCGCCCCTTAACATGTCAGATGTCAGGCAACCCAGCTTAAACCCGGAATTTCCGAGTTTCGACACACGCTCTAAGCGGTAGACCAATTACAGCAGACTGGGGAGCAGACAACCAATCAGATCAGAATGCGCCTTTTCGGAGGCGGGGTTTACCGAAACCGAAAATGAAACTGCGGACCATTCAAAGAGTGGGTGAAAACATGGCACAACAGGCAATGTTTAACAGGATAAATTAAATCTATTATATAGACCTGTCTAACCTGTGACTCTGTGAAAGAGAAAAATATTGAACGAGTCTGATTGTTACCCAAAATAACCTAGACCATTTATAAAATGACATTTGTAAAAACACTTAAGAATAAATTACACAGAGAAACTCACCAGTGACAGCGACATTAAATATTTGGATGATATCAGTGATGTTGCTGTTATTTTTGATGATACTCGTTGAGCTGCACATTGGTCCTTTATTAGGCCTAAGGGTTGCGCTGGTTCCTGAACTCTCCCGTCTGATGATCTCAGCTTCATACCGTCCAGCATGTTCTGTTGTGATGTTTTTGATAGTCAAAATTCCAGTCTCATAGTCCACCTCCATTCTGTCTCTGAATCTCCCGCCTTCACCATCATATAAACAGCTTGAATCGATATCATCATTGATCAGAGCAATGCGAGTGTCCTTAAAATACCAAATCAATGTGTCCTTTTTATTTATCCGTTCATTACTAATGTCCAGCTTGATGGATTGTCCTACCATCACCGACTTCTCTTCACTCATAATACTAAATATACCTGAAAACATAAATAAACAGCAAACAGTCACACGAATCAGTTTTAGGAATGTCTTGCAGGGAGACAAAAGACAAATAATTCACTGTTAAACCCAACAGTCAACTTTATCAAGTGAAATGAGTGTAGTTAACTCAAAATTGACTGAAAGTGAATTCCACTCATTTGAAAAGAGTTTTGAACTCAGTGTTGAAGGTATTGAGTTCATTAAATACCTCATTACTTGGAGTAAGTTCACAGTACTCAAATAGATTCGTTTTTTTAACTCAAATGGTTTGTAGCAATCGGTTTCCTCAAACGGTTTGAGTTGCCGTAACTTATTGGGTTTTACAGTACTCAGTTGGTTTGAGTTCTCTTCATTTATTGGGTTTTACTGTGCTCAACTTGCGTCGTTTACTCAAATGGATTAAGTTGACAGTACTCATTTGGATTAGATTTTGAACTTAAATGCTTTGTAGCAATCGGTTTCCTCAAATGGTTCGAGTTCTCTTCAACAGTGCAGAGGCTTTTATAACACCAGAGGGCAGATTAATAGCATAAAGGTCACATTAACCTGGATAAAACTTCTTAAATTAACTTGTACTAAATGTAATAGGCCTATGTGTTGCAAAATGTTCCCTCTAAAAAGAAACAGTACAGGCTATGGTGGTCTCACACTTCCTTTTTCAATCAAGGGACTACGTGGACCGGGATTTTATAGCATTTTATAAAAGATAATATATAAATAAAAAAAAACACAATGATCATTTAGATGTAATTAAAATTTGATTTGTTGAATTGGTTAGGTAGGCTAGCTATAGTTCTCTCTGAAATGAAAACGTATGATATTGTTACCAGCATCAAGCCATCATTGATTTTTTTAAACCGTAGTTATTGATATTTTTTCTGAACAAACAAAACTGACCAATTGAAATCTTACGGATTATTATAATTTAAGGACATGGATACTTATCAACTCAACGGAATAATAAAAAAGGTCAAGATCATTTATCTGGCCTGAGTTAGCACACACACAAGTGGTTTCTCAACTCAAAATTGGGTTACAATGAACAAACCCAAAAATGTTAAATATCTAAATACATTTTTACCCTCATTTAGGTTGAAACAAGCATGTTTACAGTGTATAGGCTATAATCATTTTCATTTTCATCAGCAATTAAAATCAAAACACATTCAGACATTCAGCGTTATCTTTCTGGTGTTTCCATGCCATTATCCTGATAGTCACATTTTCCTCTAATGAATTTTATTGAAACTAATCGCAATACACTTTTACCTATCTTTTACCACATTTTACTCTGTTTCTTTACTACTTTGAGTTATTTTGACCCTTGGGTACCAAATTAGCCAATGTCTAGTTTCAAACAAAAGCAGACTTGTGAACATAGACCACAGGGCTCAAGAGCTACAGACAGTTATACAGTATTTGGGCAAGTCGTTTTCTGGAAAATGCTCAAAAATGTGGCGCAGGTTAAAAGGTTAATTGTACCAAATTACTGCATCAGAAACATATTTTATAATTAAACATGATTAAATAACAACTAAACCAACAATTGAATAAAGTGATTAGACTGAAGAAGTGTTACATCCATCCACCAAGCTGAAAATATAATAAACAAAATACATACCCGCCGCAATAAAGCTGCATATCGTCAGCACAAAGCAGCTTTTCTTCATTTCTCCTCTTCACTGCTGCCGAAACTGAGAGATAGCAGATACTGATCCAATGAAAAAAAGCCTTCTTTTTCCTCAGCTAAGAGGAATGAAGCACCTCAGGTGTTTCCGCCACCTGTCATTCTCAGATATAAAGTTACAAAACCATCACTGGGCGGTACTTCGCTGAAAGATACATATTCGTGCCTAAAATCCACTGATAAGCGTCCATATTGGTAATTTACAGTCACATATAACACATTTACAAATCTGTTCCTTTTGAAATTGTACCACCTTGGCAGCTTTGTTGTTTTAATTATGATATAGGAGGATTATTATAATGTTTAGGTTTTCCCACAGTGTGACTGTTTGTTTCTTTAATTACCAAGTATTGTTAATAATACATATGCTATAGTTTCCCAGTACTGCATCTGCTGCGTATGTGCCAGAATTGTTGGTGGTTCATTCCGCTGTGGCGACCACTGATAAATCAGGGACTAAGCCGAAGGAAAACAAATGAATAAATCAATGTATGCTATAGGGTTAGAATATGGTATAGCTTTAGGGTTATAGTGGCGTGTGCAAAATTTATTGTTGACTAATTAGCCTACAATGAGTGCGTGTGGATGTTTCCCAGAGATGGGTTGCGGCTGGAAGGGCATCCGCTGCGTAAAAAAATGTGCTGGATAAGTTGGCGGTTCATTCCACTGTGGCGACCCCGAAGTAATAAAGGGACTAAGTCGAAAAGAAAATGAATGAATGAATAATTAGCCTACTAGTATGTAGAACATGTGCAATACAGATACCTTAAAATAAAGTGTTAGCGTATTTTCCAATGGCGAATTTGCTTCGTCAGATAATTACTATCACGTAATCACATAAATATAAATGAAATATATTAGGTTTAATTACTTTTCAAATGGCTGAGTGGCATCAATGCTCTTCTTACGCAGATATTAATTTAGGCCTATAAAGGAAGCAAATCCTGCAGGCTCATAGCCAGCCTATTGAAAGGGGTGTTTCTTTTTTCTGAAAAAGTAGACCTTTTTTTGCAGTTATTCACCTTATTTTCTATTTAATTGTGTATTTTAGTGACATTTTTAGAACTAATCTTTGCTGGATCAGCTTGTCGGATGGTGATCATACACCACACTTTTTTTTATGATGCACCAAATATATTTCATACAATTTTGTCAAAGTGCTCACCATATTATTTTACTATTTCTTTGCAAACTTGGATTTAAACTGTAAGTTAATCCAGTTTTATAATATTGTTATGAGAGTAGCATTAAAAAATGAATAAAGAAATATAAATATATATATATTAAATACAAATTTATTATCATATATCATTAAAAAATAGGAATCTGGTACTTGTTTAACTGTAGCCTATGGGCAAATAAAAAATGTCCAGCTCATTAAACTTGCCTCAGTCAGAATTTGGCTACTTGGCTACTGGGTGGTGGTAGTTGTAATATAAGAAAATTAAAATTATAATGAACAATTTAATTAGTCTTAAAGCCTTCTTCTATCTAGAGACCACCCGGACCCCCACTGGCTACAGGCCTGGACTGTATGATATTCTTACTCAACACGTTTAAGTTCACAAAAAACTGATCTGTACAAATATCAACACTCAGAATAAGCTACACATTACCACATCAAAAATAAAATCTACATCTTTTAATTAAAATAATTTTAATAAATCATTAATTAACATAACTTCATGATAAATAAATGTGTGTGACACTGTAGCATCTCAATTTGTAGGTCAAAGTTAAACCCTCTGTTTTCAGATCTACTCTAGCCTTATCTACTGAGAACTGTTTAGAAATGTGGTTTGACCTGTTTGCTGGACAAAAGCGCATGCTTTATAAACATGCGGTTTCAGTAACTGTGATTGGCTGATAGCACCATGAGAACGGACATCATCAAACTGTTTGCTTGACCAGTCATCAGATAGGTTAAGTGTGAAAAGCATCAAACAAGATTCTCACAAGTCACGACTGTTAAGTTGATATATCGTAAAATATGTGCAGTTAAAAAGCTGCAACCTTAACCAAGAAAAAAAAAAAGATTACATTTATCATTGTCTTCAAAAAAAACATGTCAACAATTACAGCAGTGTTTCTCAACCATGCTCCTGGAGGACCACCAACACTGCCGGTTTTGGATGTCCTATTTGTCTTTCACACCTATTACAGCTCTTTCAGTTTCAGCTAATGAGCTGATGATCTGAATCATCTGTGTTTTGTTAAGGAGAGATGGAAAATGTGCAGAGCTGGTGGTCCTCCTGGAACTTGGTTGAGAAACTGGATTACAGGACAGTGTAATCCGGGTCAGGCCCGTAGCCAAGGGTAGTTCGAAAGACAAGGGTCCAGAATTTGTCCCATACATGTGCTCATTTGTCCTTATTTGACTGCTATTCCATCATAAATTGTGAAAATAACCAATCGAAGGAGGCTTTAAGACCAAACGGAATCCTCTGTTGGGTGTTGTAACTTCAGTTACACAGTTTTGGCCAATGCTAACAAATATTTTTCATGAGTCCAACATCTGGGCAAGAAAACAGACAATCTGACGAAAGTAAAGTCATCTTCAACCACTGACCTACTGTATTGTTGTTAAATAGTGAAAACAATTTGCAAGTTACCTTTATTCTAAATTTTAGACGTGTAAAGCACCAAAGCGGCCCATATTAAAGTTATTTTAATACTAATCAGGCTATTGTTGTTATCCATGAGTTTTAATTGAACTAGAAAAATCTAGAAAAATTTGTGAAGCTATATATTATTATTGTTTATTTAATTGTTATTTTTTTATTCAAATAGCCAAATACTAACAGAGGAAAATTGAATGTGCTGGCCAGACTGTTGTTTGCCTAATAAATGAAAAAAAAGGCTAGTTTTTAATAAAAAATTAACAAATCCTTTTTTTCCCCCAATGGTAAATCATTTAATAAATTGTAAGAATTGACTTTTATTTTAAATTGTAAAGAAAATGTTTTGGTACATCAAAAAGTATAGTTCTGATGACCATCTGATAAGCTATTCAAACAAAAAAGTGCGCAAAATATAACTAAAATGTAGTATTTAAACCTCCTAATTAAACAGAAAATGAGGTGAATAACCCCAAAAAAGTCCACTTTTTGAGAAAAAAGAACCACCCCTTTTACCAGGCTGCAGGTATGTCCAAACTCAGTCCTGGAGGGCCAATGGCCTGCATATTTTAGTTACAACCCCAATTAAACACACCTGAAGCAGCTAATCAAGCTCTTTCTAGCTTTACTTGAAACTTAAAGGGAGGAGTGTTGAAGGAAGTTGGAGCTAAACTATGCAGGACACTGGCCCTCCAGGACCGAGTTTGGACACCCCTGGTCTAATTATCAGACTAATTAATTTCTAATGCGTTTAGAAGTCAATTTGATGTCGTTTTGACATCAGGGTAGTTTGCATGCATTGTTGGCTTACGAATAAAAATTCAGATTAATACATTTTTTCCTTTATACATTTTGTGTCGTTATTTTGGTGCAAGGACATCAATGTGTGGATGTCAAATAGACGTCAAGGTTTTAATCTCAAATTGATTTTCAACTTTAATTGAAATATTTTTATTGAAGAAAAATAAAATTTTCTTATGTATAGGCTTTAATTTTCTCTAAAGATGATTGACACTTTGAATATTTTGCTCTTTGATAAACTGCTTGTTTTATCCCTGATTTGGATAAAAGCGTCTAATGACATGTAAATGTTTTCCCCTATTCTAAATACTATTAATGTTTTAGAATTTGATAGCTAAACAAATAAGATAATTTCTATACATTGTGTCGTTATTTTGGTGGTCAAAATGACTTCAATGTGTGGATGTTGAAGGATAGCATTTTTTATTGTTAGGCTTTGTTAACATTTGCTAATAAATACAGACATAAAGGGTTTCTTTTTTGAGGAATTAACTGCTATATGATTGCTGAAGGTTGCTGAGAACAGTACATTCTGTTATTGGGTATGGGTGTATAAAAGTGCAGATAGTTTTGAGGATGACAGAATGTATGAGCTGTGTGTACGTGCTCTGAAACATCTGCAAGGTCAACTGTCAAGAGAAGATACATAGATACCAGAAAGAGGAACGTCTGGTGGCTGAATAGTCAAACTGTCAAGGCGACACCATATAAATCAAAGAGGCTTGGGATTAGATAATGTGCGAAAGACAGTATAAAAGCATGAAGGAGAGCCTAAAAAAAATCAGAGCTGAACTGAGGTTACATCTCTCCTGCGCAGAACTTGTACTCTCTAACTTCTTGCATTCAAAATAAAACTTCTTAATTTTCAACTCAGATCTCCGTCAATTTTTGAACATGCAATGGACCATTTGAGTCCTACAATGTCAAATAGACAAAGTTTTTGATCTCAAATTGAATTTCAATTTTAATTTCAATATTTTTATTGAAGGAAAATAACATTTTCATTCAATACAACAATAAACATTACAGTGTCCTTCTTTCTATTTTATTGTTTTGACCCAAGCCCCACTCCTTAACATGACCTGAACATCCCAAGGTAGTTTAACACAATAATTAGGGTCAAATACAATAATTAAACAGTCTGGAGTCATGCATGTCCTTTGATTTTTAATTTCGTGTTTTTAGATGTCGTTTTGACATCAAGAGAGAGTTGTAAATCGTCAAAGGAGACAGATTAACATTTAAAGAACAACATGAATAGTTTACATGTGCACTCGGTGGTTAAAAAAAAAACTTCTGGGTGGGGGGTGATGATGGAAACACGTAACAGCAGATTATTATCACTGACCTTTGAATAATCTAATTAATCACAGAAGTGTTCACATAAGCGCTCTTATCTGAAGACGGTTGGCATGTTTGCTTTGTTTTTCTTATGGCAAATGGCTGGTAAGTAGCATACTTTTAATACTTCAATTCAATACAAATACTCTTTTTGCAGTAAACTACATTGAAATACTGAGTTATAGTTCACACAATTCAATCCTTATTTATTCCTTACTTTCCACATCTCTTTGTAATGATTACAAATTAGTGATCTTAAATCAAAAATAAATACTTTATCTGTTATTTGTCCTGTTTAATTGTGTTTAGGTGTGTTTGGTGTGTCAGTGACAGAGGGAGATTCAGTCACTTTACACACCGGTCTCACTGAACTGATGAATGATGATCAGATTCTGTGGAGATTTGGAGCTGAAAACACTTTAATAGCAGACATCAATGTAATGGTCAACAGACTCACTGTATATAATGAAGTTCTCAATGGGAGATTCAGAGACAGACTGAAGATGGACCATCAAACTGCATCTCTGACCATCACAAACATCACAACTGAACATGCTGGAGTTTATAAACTAGAGATCATTGGAGCAAATCGATCATCAAAAACTTTCGGTGTCTCTATATTTGGTAGGTAAAGATTCATTCAGTCTTATTTCAGTCAGACTGTCCAGACTTATGAAATACTCAGGAGTGTGGGGCTATCCTGGATTCATAAACAAGGGCCGATTTAACTAATAAGCGAGGTAAGCGGCCGCTTAGGGCCCCAGGAAATCTAGGAGCCTCCAATAAATATTTAGAAGTGTAAATTATACCTATAAACTATATACAGTTGAAACCAGAAGTTTACATACACTGTATAAAAAGGCACATAAGCATTTTAAAAAAAAAAGTCAGATGTTAATGTGACTAAACTTTTTCTCTTTTAGGTAAGTTAGGATTATCACATTAGTTTCTGTAATGATTAATAGCAGAATAATGAGAGAGATATTTTTTGAGAAATTGTTATAACTTTTCTTGAAAGTCCAGTTTTTATACAATAAGGTTATCATGCCTCTGAAAAAGCTCAGATGATGGTGTCAAGGTTTTGGAAGTCTCTGATTGGCTAATTGACAACATTTGAGTTAATTAGGGGTTAACTGTACAATAGTATTTAAGGAAAACCTCAAACACACTGCTTCCTTGTGTGACAACATGGGAAAATCAACAAGCCAGAATCAACAAAAAAGCCAGATTACAATTAGCTAAATTACACTGGGTAAAGACTCATTTTTGGAGACATGTCCTGTGGTCTGATGGAACTAAGATTGAACATTTTGGCCTTAATGACCAGTGTTACATTTGGCGGACAAAGGTGAAAGCTTACAAGCCTAGGAACACCATCCCAACTGTGAAGTATGGGGGCGGCAGCATCATGTTGTGGGGCTGTTTTGCTGCAGGAGGGACTGGTGCACTTCACAGAATTGATGGCATCATGAAGAGAGAACATTATGTAGAAATACTGAAGCAACATCTCAAGACATCAGCCAGGAACCTAAAACTTGGCCACAAATGGGTCCTCCAAACAGACCGTGACCCTAACATTAGTTAAAATGTGCTTTAAGGACAATAGAGTGAATGTTTTGGAGTGGCCATCACAAAGCCATGATCTCAATCCTATAGAAAATTTGTGGGCAGAGTTGAAAAAGCTTGTGCGAGCAAGACAAATCTGACTCAGTTACACCAAATCTGTCAGGAGGAATGGGCCAAAATGAGAAGCTTGTGGAAGGATATCCAAAACACTTGACCAAAGTTATACAGTTTAAAAGCAAAGCTAAAAAATACCAAGGAAATGTGTGTAAACGTTTGACTGTCTAGAAATTAATAATGTATCTAAAAAAAATTATTTCATTATTACACTGAAAAAAATTATTCAAAGATGATTCCTTTGATTTACTCAATTATTTTATGTTAAGTGGTTGTAAACAATTTATTTGGGGCTGAATTTAAACAAACAAATTAAGTTGAACATTGCTCAATTTAATTTGTTTGTTTAAATTCAACATAAATAAATAGTTTGCAGCAGTTTTGCATGCAACACGTTTTTCAGTGTATGACATTTAGCAAATGTAAATGATTTAGGTAATCCTAACGGACCTAAAATAGTAAACGTTTAGTATGATTTACCATCAGACATTTAAAAAAAAATTGGTTATGTTCCTTTTTTTAGAGTGTATGTTAACTTCTGGTTTCAACCGTATAACATCGTTTTCTATCATATTGTGTATAGTTAGAGTCAAACAAATACATTTTACTTGAATAAATATTATTTAATACATTCTAAAATATAATATTATGATAATAATGTAACGTAATAATAATATTACAAAATAAAAATATCCACCACCCCCAATCATGGAGCAGTTCAGCAGTCAAATTTATTAAAAATATATATTATTTGTAGTTGTAAATTCACTTTAAGAAAACTAATCATTTAAAACGTAGAGATTGCATTAAGAGAAAACATAAAAAAGAAGATTGAGTGATATAAAAAAACAGCAAAATAAATAAACATTATACAAAAGTAGAAAGGGTGCATTTCAGGACTTGGGCCCCGGCTGGAGTTGCTTACGGCCCCCAATGGCTAAATCTGCCCCTGTTCATTAATATAGATTTGTTGACTTCAAATCCAGCTTAAATTTCCACAACAAAATAATCTAAATATCTTTGGGTGGTGGTAGTTGTAATAGAAGAAAATAATAAACATAAGGTCAAGCACGAACTTGGAACGCTACGCAAGAGCTCGTTTAGCTGTAGCAAACTAGCATTTTTGTCAAAACCTGTGATCTCCACTAGCCTAGCATTCTTCACTGCTGAAAAAACACAGTTTATGCCTTTAGGCCATGTTTTAATGATAGTTTGCTATGATTCTTGGCTGGTCTAATCAGCAAGAACGTACATAAACGGCATAGTTTATAGACATAGACATAAACATTCATTTCCAGCATATGCTGCTTTTTTTCAGCAGGATTAGGTTAGCATGCACTGCCACCTAGTGTAAACCACCACAACTACATCAAAATA
>NC_079456.1:7264042-7326542 GCF_903798145.1 Danio aesculapii
GACCTGCAAAGACATTTCAAAGATTGTACAAAAGTATGCAAAAATATTCATCAAAAGGTAAAGAAAATGATTAAACTAGTTATTTAGTTATTTGTATATATAACAATTATGTATTTATTGTATATCTGGTCTACACTTTCATTTAGATGAGCTAGACTTATGTCAATTTATGGAATTAATAAAGTTAAAATTATATGTAAATATAACAGGTTTATTAGGTTTGGGGATGGTCCACAAAACTGTCAGTTTGGTTCGTATCACGATTCTGTTGTTATGGTTTTTGATTTGATTCAATTTACATTGTAAAAAATCTCACCTATTGTAACATCACTTTTACAAACACCATACATCAGCATAAAATAGTTATTGTCAAGTATTCTAAATTCAGTGTAATGTCAACAGTGCATTAATTTTAGCAGCTGTTATTTAAAATTTCTTTCATTAATATGTACTTTAGACTTACTGACTGTTAAATATGGGTATTCTGCTGTTATTTTACATGCATTCTGCCTACATGTTGCAGTGCAAGTATATGTTGAATAATAAAAAAAGGCATGAGACAATAAAAGTTTCAAAGTTTGGAAAAGTCTGTTATACCGTTTCTAAGGTATATGTACAGCATAGGCTCATTCTGAAAACGAAGCCCTATATACATTTCTGGAGATGGCGAATTATCTAGCCAGAAGTACGTATGGCTGCATTTCGCCTTAAACATGAACGCTACGGGGTGGCTTTTCGCACTTAACAGCTGACCGCTTACATCAGTGTATGGCTTTCCCACTGTTATCAGTTTGTCTAGTGGCTCGCAGTGTATGTCGGCAGACTTGAGACGCAAAGAGGAGTTGACCACGATGATGGGGTTCGAGTCTGACAAAGAACAGTTCCAGATTGCAGGTAAAACACACACAAAAAAAGCTAAAAAATAAAATGAACAAGTGAATAACAGGGAGAGAATCTGGCAAAATCTGAAAATGTGGTGTAAAAAAAATAATAAAATAAAAATCAGGGGGCTTTTCTTTTTCTGGATTGCTTTCAGAAACACTGTCGGTTGGATTTAGGGTGGTTTTTAAAACACTATCAGTTGGTCGGTTAGTCAGTCAGTCAACAGCGTCCTCTGGTGGATTTATGCGAGAACAGCAGGCGCGAATGGCACTCGCCAGAGAAATCGGAGATCTCAAAAAGCGTAACCAGCGGCTCTTATGGATTCATGGAAACAAAAACTGCAAAAAAAAACAAAAAAAATACTGTACCTCCTGGGATGTAGAAGAAATGTATATAGGGCTACGTTTTCAGAATAAGCCTGGGTTGCATATGTAAAGTTTTTTTATGTGTTTTTTACAACTATTTTATTTAGTTTTTTAGGGCTGGCCTGTCCACGATTCAGAAAACATCTTAAAAACAAATCACTTATACACCAACATCCAAGCACGCTATTGACCTGAACAGTTTATATGCAAAAAAAAAAAAAAAAAAAAAAAAAAAAGACAGATTTGCCAAAAACCCTACAGAAATCTGTATTTTTGAAACAAATAAAGACAGCGGAATTTTTTAGCCTGACAAAATATTTTAAATGTTTCTTGAAATTAAATATGTTGTGTTTAATGGGGGAAAAAGTTTTAGTTTTTTAGCCAGACATTTAAAAATAACATATTTTACAGCAGTAATCACAATATCGTGATATTTTTATCCAGGTTATCATACCGTCAGAATCTTATACAGGCCGATGCCTGTTTGTGAGTTGGGACAGAAAGTGCCTGCATAAGTTATTGAGTTTCTGCCACGTCTCACACTGGAATATTTAAACTGATATAAGCTGAAGCATACGAGTTAGCAGCATTAACTGTGAAAGAGAAGGTGTAAACTGGAGAAATCAACAACGTTAAACCTTGATGGGACAGATTAAAATGCACAGTGGTGGGTTGTACTTGATAGAGAGAGAGAGGGAGAAAGAGAGAGCACTGCGGATGATATGGGATCAGATATTCAAGTCAAATACCAAACCACCCCAAACACTTGCTTCCCTATCAAAAATTAACCGCACACACGTACCTAACCGTGACAAGAGAACCGAACGGTTAGTTTTTCTTTCGTGAACCATCCCATCCCATGTATATATACACATATATGTGTGTGTGTGTGTGTGTGTGTGTATATATCTACAACATAATATAATTATATATGAGGTATTATTACACATTCAAATAACATGACAAAACCTATAATATCATATTCACAAGCTTTTTGCACTATATACTGTTTTGCATCTGGTTTGCACTCCTTGCCATGTGCCCTTAAGTGTAATTGTATTGCTACTTGTATTTATTGTTGTAATGTACTTATATTTTTGATTATATTATATGTGTAAATGTATTTATTGTAATTTCTTTTTTAATTCTACTTGTTATATTAATATTATATGTTAGGAACCTAGGGTCTGAGAGTAACACAATTTTAATTCTCTGTATGTTCTGTACATGTGGTTAAATGGAATGTGGTTGAATTAAGCTGACTTTGACTTTAAATATGTTTAACACAAGTATTAGTTTAAGGGTGTGCACACTTGTCTAACTCAGAATTAACTTGTCTAACTTGTCTAACTCACTGTCTTTATCTCAGGGAATTTTTTTAGTTACTAAATGCCTGCAATTCAAACAAAGGTGTGTGTACTTTTACGCTTCCAGTAACAGCTGATTTCAATTTTCTAAAGTTACCAGCTTTACCCTTTAAACTGATGCATTTGTTTTCTGGAAATTATTTGGATTTACCACAGCATACAGATTCTTCCCAATAACCCTGAAAAACAAGTCAGACAATT
Source organism: Danio aesculapii (assembly GCF_903798145.1). Lineage (NCBI taxonomy): Eukaryota > Metazoa > Chordata > Actinopteri > Cypriniformes > Danionidae > Danio > Danio aesculapii. Next base: position 7,266,858 of record NC_079456.1, read on the forward strand.
AACACCATTTTTGCTTTTGCTTTCACTATAATATTGACAGATCTTAAGTCATACCTCCTGTATTGATAGTAAATCACACCAATCAATGCCGACACCAGCAGGAAAGCAACACATATTCCTGCCACAAGAACCGAAGATGAACCTGTGTTTTGCACAATAGACAGTTATTACTGTAAATCTGTCAGAGCAATCTGTCAAAACACTATTAGAAATCAGCAGGTTTACATACTTTCATGTCATGACATGGTACTAAAGAAGTGGAATTTTGATGACATTTTACATGAAGTGAAAGTGAAAGTAAAATTACATAAAAAACCAACTACTTTAGTACCATGTTTTCAAGGTAAAATAAAAGGATTGTAATAATATCAATATCATGATGGTTCTTTAATTTCCACTACAAGGTTGTATTCACTCACCAATGACATTAACATTGAAGCTCTTCATGCTGCTGATGCTGCGGCGCTGACGGTTGCTGCGGCTGCTGATCTTTACTTCATAAAGCCCAGAGTCTGTGGTTTTGGCCTTTGTGATGGTCAGAGATCCAGTCTGATGATCCACCTCCAGCCTGTCTCCGAATTTCTCTTTACACTGATCTTCAGTACAGATCTTATTAGCTGGTAGAGTAATTTTAGCAATGAAAGTGTTATTAAAAAACCATGTCATCATATCATTTGGATTTATCCTTGCACTTGGATCTAAAGTGAAAGATTCTCCCTCTTTCACTGACTTTTCCATATTATAAGGAGCGGGAACACCTGAAAAAATAATGTATGAATGAATGAAATTGAGGGAAAAAAAAAACACCTCAACAAAAATTGCAATAATGTGCAAATTGCAGATCCCTTTTATAAAAGTAACACATGTTCAGTGTGAATGGCCCCTTACCACCAAAAAAGCATAGAGTTTTGAAGCAAATCTATTTATATTTGCATTCATAAGAGACTCTTTTCAGATGCAAGAATAATGGGAGAGGAGAATTGAAATGAATCTTAAGTAATTTTTTGTTGTGCTGGTTGAAAAAAAAAAGTTTGTCCAATTAAAAACTTCATGCCAAAAAATTACAATAGGTACTAAGCCCAAAAGGTCTGCCAACAAATGTAGATTTGTATATCTGCGCACCCTGTTACCGCAGATAGATACGTCATTTGCGTATTCTGGTGACACGTCATTTGGTGACCTGCAGCTGCTGACAGACAATTGCAGGAAAACAACATCAAACTGACCTTCTTTCTCAAAGATTTAACTTATCCATGAAAATAAAGATATTAATTAAATAAATCAATATTGGAGTTGTTTTTTTTGGGGAAATAGTTCAAAATCAGCTCTGAAGGATGACACCATGGTTGCAGTATTTATTTTAGAGAGGTATGAATGTTTTAAAACTAATAACCCCAAATCAGAGAAAGTCAAGACAGTATGGAAAACGCAAATAAAAAAGGAACAAAGTCATTTCGAAATTTACTTTGACTTGTGTTTTCAATACAACAAACATTATTTAATGTGTGTGTTTTTTTTAATAAACACGTATTTTAATTTTGGTTCTTGCTAATTTAATTTAGGTTCTCTTCCTCCACAGCCAGAACTTAATGTGTGCAGAATGTGGTTTTGCATTGTCTTGTTGAAATATGCATGGGCATCCCTGGAAAAGGCAGCATATTGTGCTTCAAAATCTCTATGTACTTTTCAGCATAATGGTGCCATCACAGAAGTACAAGTTACCACTGACACAACCCCATACCATGACAGACCCTGGCATTTGGACTTGTTGCTGGTAACAATCTGGATGATCCTGTTATTTGGTCCACAGTGCACAGCGTCCATTTCTTTCCAAAAATACTGATTCATCTGATCACAGTACATGTTTCCACTGTGGTCCATTCCAGATGCCTCCAAGCCCATGGGTCGTGGCACTTCTCAGAGTCGACAGTACTTCTGGACACTGTTAACATAGGGCTTCCTTTTGGCACATTGTAGTTTTAATTGGCATTTGTTGATGTAACTGTATTGTGGTACTTGACAAAAGTTTGCCAAAGTAGTCCTGAGCTCATGTGGTGATATCGCTTATAGATGAACGAGGATTCTTGATGCAGTGCTGCCTGAAGGATCGGAAATCACAGTTTTTCAGCTTAGGCTTCCACCCTTGTCGTTTACACACTGAAATTCCTCCAGATTGAATATTTTAATGATGCTATGCACTGTTTAGGTGAAATATCCAAATGTCTTCCCATCTTTCTTTGAGTAACATTATTGTTTTTAAACATTTTAGTAATTTTCTCTTGTATTTGTTGGCAAACCGGCGATCCTCTGCCCATCTTTGCTCCTAAAGGACTAGACCTTTCTTAAATGCTGCTTTTGTACCAAATCATTATTACAATCACCTGTTGATATCACCCGCTTTAAATCACTCATTAATATTCAATTAATTTACCTGATTACCAGCCCTAAATTGCTCCTGTCCCAATATCTGAATGCAGGTCTGAATGACAGAAGAGAATCTATATTTACAAATGAAATGATGTTGGCCAGACAAAACATGAAATATTTTGTGTTCACATTGTCTGCAATAAAATACAAGTCAAAGTAAATTTGGAAATCACTACTTTCTTTTTTTATTCGCGTTTTTCATACTGTGCCAACTTTTTCTGATTTGGAGTCGTATGTTAGTCATGCAAAGTGCTCCTTTAGGAATGGGCTATGTCACTGAAAGCCACTGAAAGATTTATGTGACATTTTTAAATTTCTTAAGGTACCTTTTACAGCAACGATAATGTAATTTTTACCTGTTAATTTTTTTTATTGACTAACAAAACAAATATTTGTAAATATCACTCTTTCACCTAGCCAGCTATCTGGAAACTGGCAGTAATTAATTCCTGCGTCTTGCTGGCCTGTCGAGCACTACGCTTGCATTGAACAAAGTGTGTGTCTCCATATAGCCATCAGCAGAGACAAGTAATCCTTGTATGCATGAAATATTACACATTATGACAAGTTAGGATGAATCTAAGGGCTTATGACCTTTTGGGGCTCCCAGAGATACTGTCAGGCTCAACTCTCTTCACCCTAGCTCTTCACTTTCATCTGATTTGAGGACAAAACCCTGACACATGTCAGAAATACATTATCTGAACAGTGGCTGGTGCTGTGGGAACCCTAATATAAGTTGTATATTTAAAACTGGTCTGACGAGAAATTAGAAAATAATGCACAACTGAGGTGTCATCACCTTGCATCACCACCTGAGTAATAATTATAATTATATAATGATATGAATTATTATAATTCACTGCCCCATTGACAATTATTCCATACATAACATGCATTTAAACATGTGTTAAAGACTCACCATGGACAGAAACACTGAAGGTCTTTTCACTGATGCTGCTGCTGCTGTAGAACTTCAGCTGATAGTCTCCAGCATCTGTGTTTCTGATGTTCACGATGGTCAGAGATCCAGTCTGATGATCCAGCTTGAGTCGGTCTCTGAAATTCTCATTACCTTCATTACACTGAACATCTGTACAGGTTTTACTGGGATCTCCATTGATTTGAGCGATGCGGATGTCATTAAAATACCATCTAATTCTGTCCTGTTGGGCTTTTTCAACACCGGTGTCTAGAATTACTGACTCTCCCTCTTTTGCAGATAGTGAAACTTTATTTGGATCCACAGCTGATGCACATGAAGAAGAAATAAACAAATATTCTATTACCTTTTAAGGACAATAGGGGAAAATATTCAAAGAACAAGAATTAACATGAAACAGAAAACCCCATATCATAAAGACGGGACACAAATGCTTTGATTAAAAAATAATACAATACATGATATGCAATCGTATTTTTACTGTTCGAACATAGACGATGTGTCTTAAACACACCTTTTTGAATGCCCAATTCTGGTTGGCTGATAAACATTCTAATATGTGTGATTATTTTCAGATAAACGCACAGATAAAGTACAACCCAACAGTCTACTTTATCAAATGAAATGAGTGTAGTCAACTCAAAGTTCACTGAAAGGTAATTCTACTCATTTGAAAAGAGTTTTTAAACTCTGTGTTGAAGGTAATGAGTTAATTAAATTCTTCAGTACTTCAACTTAAATGGAGTAAGTTCACAGTACTGTGTAGAAAAAGGAATTTATTTGTATTACTTTTCTATCCTTACTTTTCATTAGAAAATGTTTAGACTAACAACAGATTAATCAATCTTTTTCTTGTGTACGATACCATATATTGACCAGGCATACTTCTTTTTTACTGTGTTGCATACTTTTTAGAAGGAACTGCTGACAAGAGGGAAATAGCTGAATAAGAATAAATATAGTGTGAAGGCCCTTGTTCCAGACTGCTGTCTAATCAGAAGTCTAGACATGTCACAAGGAGCATGATGCTTGTAGAAGTTGTTCAGTTCTGGTATGCAGAGAAGGGTGGCAGAAAAGAGGAAGTATGTTTGGGTGCAACACTCAAAGGACTGCAGAATGACTGATAAGTGACGTTACACCAAATCTCCACCTGTTAATATCAGTTGTGTATATATGCTGGAGTCAGGGAAATGTATGTTAGTTGCGAACCTCTTGAATGTAATTCTTGTATTGCATTGGGGTAAGGTAACCCAGAGCTCTATCATCGAATTATTCATTTGTATCTAATAAATTACTAATATTTTTGGCATTGAAGAAAACTCTATCCTGACCTTTTCCTATTGAACACGCATGAAATTAGCTTGATATTCCAACAGTCCTCAGATTAGTTTCTTTTTAACTCAAATGGTTTGTAGCAATCAGTTTTCTTAAATGGTTTGAGTTGCCTTAACTTATTTTACAGTACTCAGTTGGTTTGAGTTCTCTTCATTTATTGAGTTTTACTGTGCTCAAATTGCTTCGTTTACTCAAATGGATTAAGTTCACAGTACTCATTAGGATTAGTTTTTGAACTTAAATGGTTTGTTGCAATCGGTTTCCTCAAACGGTTTGAGTTACATTAACATTTTCGGTTTTACAGTGGAGGTCCAGCAGGTTTTTTGAGCAGATTACAGTTCTGTATCAGTGATTTAAATTATGTCACAGCTACAAAAGCCAAAAATCACATCAAACACTACAGAGTGCTTTGGATGAGATGTGTAAGGAATCAGTCCTTCACACAGGAGCAGTTTGAGGACAGAAACCCTGACAAATGTCTCAAATACATCATCTGAACTGTGGCTGCCGCTGTGGGAACCATAATTTAAGCAGAAAAATTAACTCTTGTCTGATGAGATATTAGAAAATTATGCACACTTGAAGTGTAACAACCTTGCATCACCACCTGAGTAATAATTATAATTATATAATGATATGAATTATTATAATTCACTGCCCCATTGGCAAGTATTCCTCACATAACATGCATTTAAACTTTTGTTAAGGACTCACCATGGACAGAAACACTGAAGGTCTTTTCAGTGATGCTGCTGCTGCTGTAGAACTTCAGCTGATAGTCTCCAGCATCTGTGTTTCTGATGTTCACGATGGTCAGTGATCCAGTCTGATGATCCAGCTTGAGTCGGTCTCTGAAATTCTCATTACCTTCATTACACTGAATATCTGTACAGGTCTTACTGGGATCTCCATTGATTTGAGCAATGCGGATGTCATTCAAATACCACCTAATTCTGTCCTGCTGGGTTTTTTTAACACCGGTGTCTAGAATTACTGACTCTCCCTCTTTTGCCAATATTGCTTCTGCACCAGATTCACCTGAAAAAAATATAAACAGATTTTCTATTTATTTTTTGGGAGAATGGTGGAAAATGTGCATAATAAATATTGTGCTTTAAGTTTGGCAAATTACAAAGACTGTGGATTTAAAAAAAAACATACTACAGTGATAGATCACCAACAAATAAAAACATTTCTGACTATTTCACCACAGTGTCGGCAGACATCTTCCTGCCAATTATTGAGTAAGTTTGGCGAAATTTGGATGACAGCAATTCGGAACTTTTTTTATTTAGTGGTTAATTTGTATGAATTCGTACAATCTAATTCTACAATTTAGTAAGATTTGCTCACTACCCAATGACGGTTCAGGGGTGGGTTTGGTTGCCACGCCTCCTTTTTAAAATCGGATATTTTCGTATGACTCAACTCCGCTGAACTGACAAAATGTAAAACACGTACGTTTCCTCATGAGATCAGGCTGGAAACACAGGAGAAACCATTTTTTGCAGCTTAAAGTATTTTTTACTATAGTATATATATATTTTTTATTTTTTTTAAATCCGTGAAAGCTAGTAAAATCTTGAATTGTTGGGATTAACATCTTCTAGACTAAAAGATGGAACCAGTTTGCAAAATGTAAAAACAAACTTATTGCAAGCCAGATTTGAGGAAAACAGGATGTTACAGTTAAGCCACACACTGTTGGACACTAATTAAACAAACAAAATAATTGTTGAATTTTGAGTGTAATGTTGGGAACTTTTTAAATAAAACGTTTTTTAACAGAAAATATTTTTAATAGATCAAAAAATATATAGATTTTATTGCTAATAATGCGAACAAATGCATTGTAATAACGTGTAATAATGTACATAAATACAAATGTGTTTATCAAATAAATAAACACACATTGCTATGTAGAATAAAAATAAATTGAGCTAAGTACTTAGGAAATAGAGCGACTATTTAAAGTAAACTGGATTTAAATTAATAGTGTAAAATCTGCCTTTTTAAGCATGTGTTACAAATTTGTACTCGAAACTTCATATAAACGAGTCCTATAAGCGTCCACAACAATCACAAAACAATTTTGCTTTAATTAATGGTTGAATTTAAACGACATTTATAATTATCTGATTTATTTCTGTCGAATATAAAGGGAACAAATGTGGCACAAAATGGAGAACGGCAAAATACTTCCTCATGCTATTGACAAGAAATGACAAGGCAAATTTGAAAATATCTTACCGTGGCAAGGTAAAATGAACCGTATTGACAGTAATATCAAAAGAAGCGACATCATCGTTCGTTTTTTTTTTTATCCACAGGAAACCTCCAATGTACTTCTGAGAAAAAAGAGGGGTCTCAGCATCAGAAGCAAAAGTAAAAGAGATCTAGCCAACGATCGCAAACGGAAGTGAAGCATTGGGAACTTCACTTCCTTTAGCGCTACAGTGTTATTTTTTGAAAATTAGCTAACATTACCTATTAAAATAAATAAACAAAATAAGCATAAAACCCGTTTGTGTTTGTTAATGTTATTTTTAATGCACTTACCGAGTTTTGGCTGACTTTGCACTCGATTATTTTTCATCTTGCGAAGCATTTGGTTCAAATCTCCATTCACTCAACACTGAATTGTTTACAGAGCTTCCCCCCATTATGTGCTGCATTTCTATCGTATATAGTTTAGTAATTATATTAGTTAAAAAAAAATAAATCTGGTTAATTTCCTTCCACGACTCTATCCATCCATTTGTTTCCACACTTCAGATAACCACTTTTTCTTATACGGTGTTAAAAATAGGTTTTGCAAAGATGTTTAATTATCATTAATATCATTAACATTTTATAGTGCATTCCAGTTAGATACACAGTGTTTGACAGCTAATAAGTTAAAGATTTTTTTTTTCACTTTTTTGTACCTCCATTACATTGCATCCTCTTCTAACCAACTTTAAATTGATAAACAAATGTATTTATGAAACAATATGCAAAACTTTCAAGAGGTTCCTTCAGGTAGAGAATAACAAACAGCAGCAATGTAATGTCTCAAATACAGACACACTTCTCACTATATAAATAGCGCAATTATAATAAATATAAGCAGTGAAATGGCTCTGCTCAGTAGAAGAAAAGGCTTTTCTGTACAAAAGATGAACATGACAAAGCCTTAAAAAAATCAGCTGAAAAATCAAAGAGCACTTTATCCTTTGCTTTGTGTTTGACATGGAGTTATTTTTGCATGAATGCCATGACAAAGGTCTAAGAGCTATATATAAACTCTCTATATACTCACCGGCCACTTTAATAGGTACACTTACTAGTATCGGTTTGAACCCCCTTTTGCCTTCAGAACTGCCTTAATCCTCCATGACATAGATTCATCAAGATACTGGAAAATTCCTCAGAGATTTTGCTCCATATTGACATGATAGCATCACGCAGTTGCTGCAGATTTGTCGGCTGCACGTCCATGATGTGAATCTCCCGTTTCACCACATCCCAAAGGTGCTCTGTTGGATTGAGTTCTGATGACTGTGGAGGCCATTTGAGTACAGTGAACTCATTGTCAAGTTCAAGAAAACAGTCTGAGGTGATTCGTGCTTTATGACACGGCGCATTATTCTGTTGGAAGTAGTCATCAGAAGATGATACCGTGGTCATTAAGGGATGGACATGGGCAGCAACAATACCCAGTTACGCTGTGGTGTGACACGAGGGTCAGTTACTAATAAGCACAAAGCATGCCAAAAAAATATCTCCCACACCCAGGGCTGAAGCAAGCTGAACTGCCGCTCTAGGCAAAGTACTATCATCGCCCTCACCGCGAAAGTGGGATGAAATTGAGGACCGAGGGGGCGCGTTTGCGCGTTGATTGTGTTGATGCCAAATTTTGACCCTACCATCTGAATTTCGCAGCAGAAATCGAGACTTATCAGACCAGGCAACATTTTCCCAATCTTCTTTTGTCCAATTTTGGTGAGCCTGTGCCAATTGTAGTCTTAGTTTCCTGTTCTTAGCTGACAGGAGTGGCACCCGGTGTGATCTTCTGCTGCTGTAGCCGATCTACAGGCAGTTTCAGTTTGACTCTAAAGATAAACGATACGGATACTGCTGGCGGTTCTTCAATGATAATGTTATAAGTTATAATAAAATTATTATAACCAATTTACATGCAATAGGCTCTATTAAAAGCTAATCCATTTAACATGTTTAGCAATTAGTAATCAAATACTAAATAAGGAATGAATGTTTTTTTTAAACCATTAAGTTTCAAACATGTAAGACCAGAAAAAACATTTCCACATAATACAACCATACGTCCATAAGATATCAAATAACTATAAGTTGAAAAAGTGTAAGTGTGAACTATAAGGAGGGTCAAACTCTGGTGTGGGAGGATTCAGATTCACACGTCAGATGATTAACAGTGGGTTTCTGGTAGAGAAGCAGTAGTTCAGAGAAGGATGTTTCACATGTTTGTTTTGTTCTGCTTGTGCTGGAGGCGTCTGTCTGGTAAGTTATAAAAGCATACATTTCTTATTTCTGGCTTTTGGCAGAGCAATTAGCTACTGCTGTTATTCAGATGACAATAATGTTCATGAGATATATATACTGCAAGATCTGTCTTCAATAGGTTTATATCCGTGATCTCTATAAGAATTGATGAGTTGCAGGACAAGAAAAACCATTACTATATCTTAAAATGTTTATCATTTTACATGACTATGCTTTTTTATTATTCTGAAATTCACATGGTATTTTCATGAGAGAATTTAAATTAAATTGATTATAGGATGTTTGTCAGCTTTTGATATGACTTTTATAGACTTATAAAAAGATTAAAGTACCAATTCTCACTAACAACTAGTTATTACATAAATAGTAAGATATTAACTGTTTATTAGTAAGTGCTTTTTCTCGATCATCTTATTCTACATCCCTAATCCTACCTGATCCCTAAACCCAACTACTAACTGAATAACTACTAAAAAGCAGCAAATTAAGAGTTTATTGAAGCAAACATCATAATTAATGGTGTACTCATAGAAGGAGTTGTATCTTAAAAGAAAGAGTGACCAAAACAATGAGAGATTTAAACATTCAAGACGTACTTGTGTAAGTTACTACACTTTTTTTTAACTAAACTCCTTAAAACACAGCATAAAGATTACTATATTCAACACATTGGAAAGATGTTCTTTAGCCTGCATTTTTGTGAAACTGCAAAAACTTTCCTCAACATGCAGTTTATAGGCAAAATGAATGCTATGGGGTAGTATGATGCCGAAAACGTTGGTTCCTTTTTATGCTAATGTTATTTACAGGGACATATTATCAACGTGTTTGGCTCAACACCAAATAAATAGCACAAAACATCTCAACGCTGTTCGGGATTTGTAATAGAATATATCTGCCTCACCTACAGTTGAAGTCAGAATTATTAGCCCCCTGTTTGTTTTTTTTCCCCAATTTCTGTTTAACGGAGAGAAGATTTTTTTTTCGACACATTTCTTAACATATTAGTTTTAATAACTCATTTCTAACAACTGATTTATTTTATCTTTGCCATGATGACTGTAAATAATATTTGATGAGATATTTTTCAAGACACTTCTGTACAGCTTAAAGTGACATTTAAAGGCTTAACTAGGTTAACTAGGCAGGTTAGGGTAATAAGGCAAGTTATTGTTTAACGATGGTTTGTTCTGTAGACTATCGAAAAAAATATATAATTTAAAGGGGCTAATAATTTTGACCTTAAAATGGTGTTTAAAAAATTAAAAACTGCTTTTATTCTAGCCGAAATAAAACAAAGAAGACTTTCTCCAGAAGAAAAAATATTATCAGACATACGGTGAAAAATTCCTCTCTCTGTTAAACATCATTTAGGAAATATTTAAAAAAGAAAAAAAAATCAAAGGGGGGGGGGCTAATAATTCTGACTTTAACTGTATATATCTCCATATGGATATCTTTTCTGCACTGTAAAAAATCATTATGATGTCTGGTGAACAAGCTTCCACAAAAGAGGTAAACCAATGTAAAATCAAGGTGTACAGGGTACTTTTCTCTTATGTCTGATGCTGAAAAAGCTATTGGTTGGATTTAGGGAACAGTTTAGATCAGTGGTTTACCAGGTAGTCTGTACAATAAGCAACACCATCTTGAAGATTTATACAAGGATGAAGTGTATGTAAAACATACAACATAAATATTAATCTATGAAATTTGTTTCTGTCCTCCAGGTGTGTTTGGTGAGTCTGTGTCAGTGATAGAGGGAGATTCAGTTACTCTAAAGACTGGTGTTGCTGAAATAAATGAAGATGTTGAAATGGTGTGGAAGTATGGAGCTGAAAAGTCTCTTATAGCTCAAATCAGTGGATTTGCTGGAATCTTCTGCACATATGATGTTCTTGATGGCAGATTCAGAGATAGACTGAAGGTGGATCATCAGACTGGATCTCTGACCATCACGAACATCAGATTTGAACATGCTGGAGATTATATACTAGATATAAGCGAAGCAAAACAGACATTTAAAACATTCAGTGTGTCTGTTTATGGTGAGTAGAGGCCATTTGGTCCTGTCCTTCAAATATTCTTATCTCAGTATTTACATATCTATTTTATTGTTTGAAATTACGAAGTAAACAGTGGACTGCTTATTAAATTTGTTTTCATTTCTCTTGTGACCTCATTCTCTGGTGTTTCCAGATCGTCTGCCTGTTCCTGTCCTCATCAGAGACTGTTCTTCATCCTCATCCCAGTATAACTGTTCACTGCTGTGTTCAGTGGTGAATGTGAGCGCTGTGAGTCTCTCCTGGTACAAAGGAAACAGTTTATTGTCCAGCATCAGTGTGTCTGATCTCAGCATCAGTCTCTCTCTACCTCTGGAGGTGGAATATCAGGATAAAAACACCTACATCTGTGTGATCAACAACACCATCAGCAACCACACCACACATCTCAACATCACTCAGCTCTGTCAACCATGTTTGGGTAAAGTAGTGATTACTTTCTGGAGTAGTTTCAGTATTTGAGGAATCATACACTTACATCAATGATTTCCATTCTCAGAACCTCTAGAATCTTCAAATCTGATAGTATTTGTCTCTTCTTCTGCTGCTGTGGCACTTCTGTTCATTGTTTTTGGAGTCGTGATCTTCTGGATCTGCAGGAAACAAAGAAAATCCGATCAAGAAGGTAAGTGTAGCCTACTGATTTTTATCATCATTAAAAACAAATAGTACTTTAAATATATTATTCATAGTAATCAACGTTTGAAGTGAATCAAAAAAAGATTTTCAAAGTTGTCCTGAGACACAAATTGCTGTTGTTAAAAAGCTTTAACAATTGATTAAAGGTTTTGAACCACTTCAAATGTTGACCACTGTAGACCAGCGGTTTATGACAGATTTTAGAGAAGTTTTTCTGTCTTGGTAATGTCAAGTTGTCATGACAAAGACAAAAACAGCTTGTGATGTATTGGTTTATGTCAAGTTGTCATAACAAACAATGTCATCTTTGCATTTTAATGACGCAACTAAGTCAAATGACACTTGATAACAGTTGCCTTGGGTGACACGGTGGCTCAGTGGTTATCACTGTTGCCTTACATAAAGAAAGTCACTGATTTAAGTCCCTGCTGGGTCAGATGGCATTTCTGTGTGGAGTTTGCATGTTCTTCCTGTGTTGGCGTGGGTTTCCTCCGGGTGCTCCGATTTCCCCCACTGTCCGAACACATGTGTTACAGGTGAACTGAATAAACTAAATTGGCTGTAGTGAATGAGTGTGTATGGGTGTTTCCCAGTACTGGGTTGCAGCTGGAAGAGCATCCGCTGTGTAAAACATATGCTTAATAAATTGGCGGTTCATTCCGCTGTGGCAACCCCTGATGAAAAAAGGGTCTAAGCCGAAGGAACATGAATGAATGAACAATGAGTTGTCATAAGCATGAAACCGCACTTACATTCATGACTATAAAGGTTTTATCACAGTCTTATGAACACTCCATAACAAACAATGTTATCTTTGCATTAAAAATGACATACTGAGCGAAAGACACTAAATAACAGTTGTCATAAGCATGCGTAACATCTCATTCACATTAATCACGAGTCATGTCATGATTATAAATGTTTAATGACAGTCTTATGAACAAATGTAAAGTGTTACCCAATATTCAAATAGCAAGTGCTATGAGGAAATGTGCAGTTTGAATAAACATAATATTTTTGTTGTGCAGAAGAGATCACTTACACGGAGACAGTATTCCACAAAAGGAAAGCACAGACGTCGGTAAGATCACTTATTCCTTATTTATGCTGTTTTTGATTCATTTTAGTGGCTAGTCAAGATGTAGATCCTGTAGTGATCTTATTCTGTGATGAGGTGCGCTCGTTTTTGAGATTCTTTTAGAACTTCCAATCCAGTTGCCTATGGGAGAAATGACAAGGAGTTGAAAACATTAGAAACCAGACAAACTGCTTGCTCAACAAACAAATGTGTTGATGAATATACATTAAAAGTACAATAATATAATAAGAAAATGTCAGTTTGCAACATCAAGCAGCAGAACTAGCTGTTTTTAATGTCAAGAAATCAATAGAAGTGAATAAGACCGGAAGTCTCAGGCAAAAAAGATTACAATGTCTGCTGTTGGACTTTTCCTAGTCCTCTCAGGTTAAGACATCAGCCAGAGGCTTTAAATAGGTTTAATCTATTTAATCAATTAGATGAATAAAACATTACAGAGCTCCGGGTGTCAGAGAACAGCAACAGAGGCAGACTGCGTCAGCTGGGCGCACACACACCCTCTTCCCCCCATATCTATCATTGCCTCTCTTCAGCCCTGCCCGGTGCACTTCAATAATCATCAATTGTTAGGCAGAACAAGCTAAAAAAATGTACGCATAGCCTGCAAGAGAGTGAGCCTTCGCTCCTCACGTCCGTGAGTGTTCCTGTAAACGAGCACACTCTGAAAATAGAGTTGTAACATTTTGGTGATAATAAGTACAGAGGAGTTAACTTATCATTTATCAGTCACACGAAGCCACAGCTGTTATGGAGCAAAGTTAAATGAGGTTAAGCACATAAGGTTATATGAGGATAAAACACATCAGCATAAGTCAACCCAGGCTCATTCTGAGAACGTAGTCCCGGGGACGTTTCTGGAGACCGCGAAATATGTAGCCAGGGGTACGTACGGCTGCATTTCATTTTTTTTTAAGCGAACGCTACGGGGCGGTGTGACGCCGTTCCCTTCGCCTCCGTGTGGAGGGCTTTCCCGCTGCAACCAGTTTGTCCGGTTAGCTCTTCGTGTACTCTGGCGGACTCGAGGCGCAGAGAGGGGCTGACCACGACGACGACCGGGTTCGAGTCCGGGGAAGAGCGGTTCCAGAAATCAGGTAAGAAAACAAAAACAAAATCCAAAAAATGAAGCGAACAAGTTCGTCACAGGGTGAGAATGTGGTCAAAATCTGAAAACGTGGTAAAAATCAGACGAGGACTTTTCTTTTTCTGGACGGCTTTTGTGAATCGTCGTTGGTTGGGTTTAGGGACGGAGGAGGGTGGGTCAGCCGATTGGCCGGTCGCACGGTCAATCATTCTGTCATCCAGGCAGACAGGCGGAAGGTCGTTCGACAGCGGCCTCTGGCAGGTTTACGCGAGAACGGCGCGGGAAAAAGCGCGCACAGCGGCCTCTCGTGGATTCGCGAAAACCAAAACTGCAAAAATACGTACCTCCCAGGACGTATTTCGCGGTCTCCAGAAACGTCAGAAATCATCAAAAAGTCTTTTAGTGCACCTGATCATGCATAAAGAATAAGGTCAAGATGGTATTTGTTCTTAGTTATCCATCACTCACACACTTGCTTCATATCAGATATTTATTGGGTCATGTCACATTACATGAATATCAGAATAGCAAGATAAAAAAGTTGATCATATTCATTGTTGTGAAAAAAAAAATATGATGACAAAATCTAAATAGTTTCTGACAGAACAGGTAGAATTATGAGTGAGGCACACATCAGTTTGTTTAAAACATAGATTATGTGGCAAAAAGGGAACACTGGCACACATATTGTCAGGCTGTAAAACATCTTTAACCCAGGGTCAATATAGGTGGTGTCACGACAAGGTGCTCTTGACCCTTGCTGATTCAATTGAGCAGGAGAGGCGCAAGAAGAAGCATGGCAGTACAGATAAGGAAACCATCCGATTTATCAAGGAGGGGGCAAGGCCTGTCGCAACTAGAGCAGTAGCTAAGTTAAGCTTGCTGCAAGTCACAGGCGCTTGGGAATTGAGAGTTGATGTTGGAAGAAAACAGTTGGCATGTTGCTAGAAGTGGTTCACACAGCTCTTCGTCCAGATATTGTCTTGTGGTTAGATAAAGACTGTAAAATCATTTTAATAGAGCTGACTGTGCCATGGTAGGAGGGTTGTAAAGAGGCTCATCAGAGGAAGGCCTTAAAGTACACACCACTAATCCAGGAGTGTAAAAACAAATGTTGGCAGGCATGGCTGTTTCCTGCGGAGGTAGGGTGTAGAGGCTTTCCTGCAAAGTCAGTATGGCGACTGATGTCAGCTTTAGGTATGGAAGAAAAGAGCAAGAAACATGCTGCTCGCAGGATGGGAGAAGAAGCAGAACGAGCTTCATGCTGGATATGGAGTAAGAGAGAGGAGGAAAGCTGGAAGCCATGAGTAGATGGGCAGTGGCTTGGCCACCAGTGCCGACCCACCAGCTGGAGAGTGTTGTGGTAAGGGTCGAAACACTCAAGGAAGGTTGGGAACCACCTTATGACATCTACTTGTGGCAGAAAGCTATGGTTACATAGTAGAGTAACCAAAGGAAGCACCGAAAAGTATGTCACAATTCTTTTTAAAATATGTGTAAATATGAGAAACGTAAACTATCCTGCTACTAGGATTTTGTAAGATACAGATTGGCAAAACATGCAGTTTTAGTTTGGTTAATTACAACTTTATATACACTTATTAGCAGACTTAGGGAGAGGGGTCTGGATGCAGACCTAGTACAGATGCAATCTGAGCTGCATCCAGTGTTTTTAATGCGCTAACCTAACCCCACAGTGACGTCACTAGCTCCATTGGGTGCATTGTGTCTGACATTGCATTGCTGAGAGATGCAGTCTCAGCTTGCATCATCAAGGCTGCATTCAGATACTATTGGTCTTGGGGGTAATTAATAATTAAATATTTCTAATCATTAAAACAATAATTAATGTGAAAAAGGCTCTACAAATAAACTTAAATTGAATCGAATACATTATTTTATAAGGTGGATTTGTGATACAAAGTTGCTGCTATTAATTTATTGCTGGTGAAATTGTATAATATTTTAAACAAATCCTGAACTAACAAGTCTTCTATTGTACTGTATGTGTGTACGTGTGTGTTTTTTCCACAGAAAATGAAAGCAGAACAGCGTGTGGTAGAAGCCAGCGTGGTCTACGCACCTCTCGCCATGAACAGAGAATCAACTGTTTTCTGAACAGCGTTATCTGGCTGTGTGATTGCTTCCTCTGGTCTGTGGTTGACTTTAGAGACAGACAACCTCCACAAGTAGCAAACAGAACTCAGCACAAATTATGAATAAATAAATATATAAATAAATTTTATTTAATATTAAACTAATTTCGAGAGGAGCACATGCTCGTGATTAACCCAGTTGGCCTACGTTAGCTAATCACGATCCTCCAATCAAAGGATCACTATATATATCCTCATTTCCTTCCTACAACTATCTTCATCTGGAAGAAACTCCCCTCTTCCCCTTCTTCCACCTTTATCCAGAATAGGCGGCACGGTGGCCCAGCGACTAGCACTGTTGCCTCACAGCAAGAATACCAATGGCGTCGGGTCCTCGCTGGGCCATCTGGTATTTCTGTGTGGAGTTTGAATGTTCTCTCGTGTCTGTGTGGGTTTTCCCCTGGTTCCCCGGATTCCTCCCATCTCATTCCTACCATCTAAATATGCTCTATATTATAGACAAAATAAGCCAAAATCTTTTTTCTCAATGACTTACTCTCAGGAAATTCACCTTAGCCTCAGCAGCGGGAGAGTTTTGAGATCGACCTAAGCTCAATCTCCCCTATTGCGAAAAATAAATAAATAAATTCACCTTGCGCACAAACACTTCGCATGAGCATGGCCTGAGGCACAGTAGTGTTGTAATGTAGCGGAGAAAGCTAAAATGTCGTCCAAATGCTGCTATTTCCACAGAGCTTCTTCTGTTCCTGTATTTGGGCTTCCAAAGGACACGACACAAAGAGAGAAGTGCTAACAGTTTAATCTTAATTATGTTCCAGAGAATAATAAAAAACATATAGCTAGCATTTGACAAAGGAGAACTTCCAGAATTTCTCTCAGCATTCAGATAAAACTCATCCAGCAGACGAAGCTGTGGATTGTGAGCCACAACCTGTAAGTGTTTTAATTTGTTAAAATTGATCAACTACATGCACAGTTTCTAGCATTAACGATATGTTGTAGCAAGGACGTAAACAACAGGAAATGCTGTTTGGCACCGCTAACAATTTAGCTACAAATTCATATTTATCCATGAAACCCTGTAAACACCAACTATCTTCAGCAGCACTGCAGTGTCTCTCTATGAAGCCGCTTTGCGTGCGTTCTATATCTCAAATAACAAACTTGCAAAGAATATGTGAACGTTTCATATTACTTAAACATGCTTATAATCTCAATATATGTGAAAGATACTTGTCAGATTTAATTTTAGAGAGCAGGCGTGAGGTTGTGTCCTCATTTTCTGTCTGATTCAGGCGCAAACAGCTACTCTGACTGACTGTTTACACAGGACAAAAGCGCATGCTTGAAGGCGTGTGACGCTTTTCCTGGTGACGTGGAGCCGATCCGCGAATCACAGCACATAATGTTAGCTGTCCAATCAGAGCCTCTTGAGGGCGGTCTTTCAGAGGAACTAGGAAATATGACAGTCGTTTTATGTTAGCTAAGTAGCAGTATATAATCAAAGTAAGATATAGGAAAAAATAACGTGATTTTCTACAAGTGAAGCATGAGCACACAACCAAGCCTAAAAAGTACACTCTGGACCACTCCTTTAAACTTGTGGCCTACTGGAGCATTTCATGTTATACTTTTAAATCCTCAAACCTATATTTAAAAACATCTCTCTCTCTCACACACAGTAAACACTTGGCGTGCTCATATTTAAAAACACAGCAAGCAAACTATTTAATCAGTTAGCGAAGGGCCTCAGAAATTTAGGGACCCCCAATAAAAACCTAGAAGTATAAATTATACACATAACATCATTTTCTATCAGATTTTGTATGGTGAGGGTCTAACAATTAAAAATTTTACGTAATTATAACATGCGCAAATCTGTCTTACACCCACAATCATGAAGCAGTAAGTCAGGTAAAGTTTCAGTTTTAAAAACAATGTATTGCCATTGATTTATTCATTTTTAAGTTTTTTTGTAAAACAAATCACTTAAAATGTAGAGATTTCATTAAGATAAAACAGGTAAAAGGAGATTCAGTGATATGAGATTTCTGTAGATTTTTAGCCCATCATCGATTCTGTTTATTTACTTGTGTAAATGTGTGTAAATATATATTTATTCAGTTTTTAAATTCATTTGAGTAATATTATTGACTAATATGATGCTAATATGATTTATTTACAATACAGTTTGTAAGGTAATATGTTCTGTCTTCTAGTAGATATTTTATATGAGAGACTTGCTTTGTTTACCAAATAAAGTGGATCTAATTGGATTTGCATTGTGAACATTAAATAAAATTTAAAAAGATATCATTTTTTATTTCATATATTACGTTTTTAATTACGATACACCCAAAATCATTCAGCATTTAACAAAATTCTGTGCAGAAATAGCAAAAAAAATGCCTGCAGATTTTGTCCGGCCCTTATAAATACAAAGGGTCCATTTTAGGATTGTTGGACCCTGTGGCTGGAACTGCTTATGGCCCCCAAATCACTAAATCCGCCCCTGCATATATTGGTGTGATGTTTTTTTGTGTCAGACTAGCATATTTGCACAGCATGCATCTATTCTTAAAGGTTTGTGTGTATGTGGTTATGAATGTGTGTGTATGTCTTGATGTGTGAAATGCGTGTGGTTAAAGCCTTTTTTTCCATTCCTGCGCATTATATGACGCTAGCGGTTTGACTTTACAGGAAACATCTCTAATAGTAAATTATTGATACCGTAAACCTTGTATTTTGACAACAAAGCAGACTGTAAATAAGAAAATAAACACTTTGTGCGGATGTGCATGCTGACCTTTATCTTGATCGCTTTCAGAAGTTATTTTTAGACCCTGAGAGAGAAGCAGAGGGGGAACTATATTTGATCTCTCACCCTTGTTTAAATAAAAAGCACCACCCTTGTAGTGTCAGACATCAGTTTTGTGGCAGGGTTGACATTAAAACCCCCTTCTGCCCCTGGTTTTTATAATCATGCGTTTTCCATTAATTAGTCAAATGAGGACAAAGGTCATAGCTTTAAACTCTAAAAAAAAAAAGAGTTGTCATAACCCAAATTGGGTCATATATTGACAAACCTAGCTACTGGGTTAAAAAGCCAAAGTGTAATTTAAAGGAGCCCTATAATTAAAATCTGGGAAACCAAGGCATGGTAGAATAATAAACAATCAGTATATGGAAATGGACATACTGTGAGCCTCAGATACCACTGTTTCCTCGTTCTCATGTAAGTTCTACGTGTGTAAAACCCAACGGGCCAATCAGAAGACAAAACAAACTGTGAAGAGACTCCATGCCCTCTGCAGTTGCATGTATGCCAAATTGGATTAGATCGATTATAGTTTCTGAATGACGATTTCGATTACTTTTCGATTAATTGTCCAGCCCTACCACAGACCATCAAAAAAATGCTGGATTGTCATAACCCAAATTGGGTCAAATATGCATCCAGCTATTAGATTTAAAAGTTGAAGTGTCATTTAAATTTTTAAAATTAACGCAACATTAAGGGCCTACTCACACTATGCTATCCGAACCATGCCCAGGCCCGTTTCCCGGATCATTTGAGAAGTGTGAGTGCTCTGAATTGGGCTCAGGCACAGTTCAGAGCCTGAAACTGAAGCTGAAAGCAAGATGTGACTTTTTAAGGGACTGTTACATATGCGTTTATTAATCATTCTCACTGTTCAATGAATGCAAACTGTCGTAGTTTATTAAAGACGCAAACCTCTCACTGCACGAAAGCTGCGCATCTTCAGCAAACCTCCTAATTCCTGCAGCACGAGGACTTTATGATTGTTTATGAGCGTCAAAAGTGGCTGATCTGTTCGGCGAAATATTTGACTGCGTGTCACTGCATATCAAATGACTTAAACAACGATATAACTGAAGAAATCTCCACTGTGCTGAACGAGAGCGCTTCTGACCACAACATCATCAATGACGTAAACGTGCCCAGGCCCGTTTTCCATTAATTAGTCAAATGAGGACAAAGGTCATAGCTTTAAACTCTAAAAAAAAAGAGTTGTCATAACCCAAATTGGGTCATATATTGACAAACCTAGCTACTGGGTTAAAAAGCCAAAGTGTAATTTAAAGGAGCCCTATAATTAAAATCTGGGAAACCAAGGCATGGTAGAATAATAAACAATCAGTATATGGAAATGGACATACTGTGAGCCTCAGATACCACTGTTTCCTCGTTCTCATGTAAATTCTACGAGTGTAAAACCCAACGGGCCAATCAGAAGACAAAACAAACTGTGAAGAGACTCCATGCCCTCTGCATTTGCATGTATGCCAAATTGGATTAGATCGATTCTGAATGACAATTTCGATTTT
Organism: Danio aesculapii; assembly: GCF_903798145.1. Lineage (NCBI taxonomy): Eukaryota > Metazoa > Chordata > Actinopteri > Cypriniformes > Danionidae > Danio > Danio aesculapii. The sequence goes on from NC_079456.1 coordinate 7,287,436, forward strand.
TACTTTTCGATTAATTGTCCAGCCCTACCACAGACCATCAAAAAAAATGCTGGATTGTCATAACCCAAATTGGGTCAAATATGCACCCAGCTATTAGATTTAAAAGTTGAAGTGTCATTTAAATGTTTAAAATTAACGCAACATTAAGGGCCTACTCACACTATGCTATCCGAACCATGCCCAGGCCCGTTTCCCGGATCATTTGAGAAGTGTGAGTGCTCTGAATTGGGCTCAGGCACAGTTCAGAGCCTGAAACTGAAACTGAAAGCAAGATGTGACTTTTAAGGGACTGTTACATATGCGTTTATTAATCATTCTCACTGTTCAATGAATGCAAACTGTCATAGTTTATTAAAGACGCAAACCTCTCACTGCAAGAAAGCTGTGCATCTTCAGCAAACCACCTAATTCCTGCAGCACGAGGACTTTATGATTGTTTATGACCGTCAAAAGTGGCTGATCTGTTCGGCGAAATATTTGACTGCGTGTCACTGCATATCAAATGACTTAAATGACGATATAACTGAAGAAATCTCCACTGTGCTGAACGAGAGCGCTTCTGATCAGCGCATCATCAATGACGTATACGTGCCCAGGCCCGAATGTAATGTGAGTGCGGGCCGTCGGGGGAGACGGGAGGGGGGACAAGCGTGCTTTGGCCTGGTTCAAGGCAACTGTACATAGTGTGAGTACGACACTAGTGTGAGTACGCCACTGAGTACGAGTATCCATATTTAACCCAACACTGGGTTACAACAACACAGAAACGCATACACTGCACAGACACATACACAGAAATGAATTGTGATAGAGTAAAACGTCATAAAGTTAGGTTTACCACAGACTCTATTACAAAATTATTTTAAAAATACTGTCAAAAATGCTGGGTTGTCATAATAACCCAATGTTTGGTCAAATATGAACAAACCCAGACATTTGGGTTAAAAAGTCAGTGCAATTAAAACTTAACTGAAAAAGATTATGCAAAGTTGTTGGGTAACGTCACAGCATTGTTTTAGAGCAGTGGTTCTCAAAGTGGGAGTCGGGACCCCCTGAAAGGTCGTGGGACAATGCATAGGTGTCGCCTGTTGATTTCCAAAAATCTATTTATTTTTATTAAATTCATAAGAATTACCATATTTTATCCATAACCTACTGAAGAGAAAAAAAAAGTCGTTTATAGTTACTAGATATTATACATTTACTTTAGTAGCTTATAGTTACTAGTTCTATTGGATTGCGACCCCTGGGGTGATTACATTATATTAAAGCCACAGCAATAGCGCCAGATGCATTTTATAACACCAGGTTAAACTTTCTGGCACATTTACAGCACTGACATACATAAAAAAAATTCAATGAAGAATAGACTTGGGTCTATTGGTGTGTGTGCGCCATTGCATGCAAGGTTTCTGTATTTATAACCACCTCAGAGGATATTGGGGGCCGTGAGTCACTGGCATTGTCATTTTGGGGGTCGCGGGCTGTAAAGTTTGGGAACCCCTGTTTTAGAGGGTGTATTTCTTTTTTAAAACAGGCTCTGTGTTATGTTTTCTATATGAGAGTGTGTGTTTGATGGACATACAGAGAAAAACATCATCAAGATAGGTTTACCACAGACTCTATTTAAAACACACACACACACACACACAAACCCACAGGAAAATCTTGAGAACGTCTTTAGTGCTTTGTCATCATGACTGCATATGAGAAGAATAAAGACTATGCATGATTTCTGTATGTAATAGCCTGTTTATGATGTTGTAGGAGCCACTGATGCTTAGACACAATTCACACAACACATACAAGCATTAGAGTTGTTTCCTCATTAAGAGTAGAGGGGTTTGAAGTTTTGTGAGTTAATAAAAATACGTAAATAAAATAGTTCAGTCAAAAAAATCTTGCCTCTGTGCATTTTTGTAGCACAGCTAGTTATCTTCCATATCTCTGCATGATTGTTGTTACTTTATAAAATCAGATCGACATCTTAAAATTTCAATTTGGTCATTATTGGGAATTAAATAAGACTAGGTCTTATTTAAGGTAGCAAAGAATTCTGGCCCAGATTTGACAAAAAGCTGGGACAGCAGGCATTTGTCTGGCACTGGAGGACAGCATGTGGGCCAAAAATGGCCCAGGCTTGGCAGAGGTGGCACCAACTTTAATGCGGCACACAAGATATGGTCCAGAAATTTATATGTGGTCCATGTAAGTTTAGCCTATCTTGACCCACTTTTAAAATACAATTAAATTATTTTTGAAGTAAAGAAAAAATTCTACTAATCAGGTCGATTTGAGAAAAATCACACAGATGCTTCATGGGTTTATCAAATTCATAGCAGTCATGACACCAACATATCTGGCCCGGTTTAGGCCCAGTTATGGGTTGTTACCTTGGCTGAGACTTCGCCCAGATTTAGTCCAAGTTTGGCCCTTGTCATGTACCAAGCAAAGGCTGATTATGTGGGCCAGATTTGATCCAGAAAAACGTGTCATGGAAGTTTGGTCTATCTTGACCCACTTTTAAAATACGTTTAAATTATTTTTGAGAAAAGAAAAAAATTCTATCAATCAGGTCGCTTCGAAACAAAGCATGGCCATAAAGCGAAATGCTTCATGGGTTTATTAATTTCATTGCAGTCATGACACACCAACATATCTGGCCCAGATATGGAGTTCCATGGCCTAGATATGGTCAATGTTTGGTCCTTGTATGGAAGCCAGACTTGGTCCAATCATGTACCGTAATTCACAGCGGCATGTGGGCCAAGCAAAAGCTGATTGCGTGGGCCAGATCCGGGCCAGAAAAATTTTGCTCTGTGGGCAGTTAACAACAACAAAAAAACATCTATTTATTTTATTCGCCATTACCCCCTTGTGACCAGCAGATGTCCTCAATGTGCTACTTTGAAATCAGATGTTTTACAGATTTGTACACTTTTTAAACTAGATTAAAACTTTTATTTATTTGTTTATCATTATCGTAATCGTTATTTATAATTGTCGTAGTTAAAATGGACCTTAATCGACAGATAAAGTACTGGGAACCAATAACTGTTAGCTGGGTAGGCTAATAAAAGTTTGGGGAATAACTTAATTCTTAATGTTGGACCTTAGTCCTTAATTGTACTAACATTGGTCTTAAAGCTTCTCTAATGAAAAATCTACTACATCTATTCTGATATCATTCCAGTTATGATTTAACTTGTTATATTTCCTCAGTAACTCAAATATTTTTTTTCTCAAGAGAAAACTAAAGTCTTTGAGAACTGTTTAATATAAAAAAGTGGGTCAGAAAAAAACGGAAAATCTTACCCAAACTTGGTGTCAAAAAAAATCCTTTGAAAATGTGTGTGAACGGATGTACAGCCACTTCAGCTCTGAGTCAACAAAAATATAACACTTATCCGTGATATTAAAGATGTGTTGATTCGAGAAATGAATATGACTAGCAAATTAGCTAGCCTATGCGGTAGGTACATTCACTTTGATAAACCTTTAGTTCATCAAACAAAAGGTGTTAGGCTACATTTTAACATTACATGTGACACTAAATAGGTTTTTATCTAATTTTTCAACATGATAACTTTGGGTTACACCATTTAAACAAGTATGGGAACTGATAAGTCGCTCCAGACAATACAACTTGAAATGAAATAATAACGCCATTTGAACACTAGAGGGATCCATCACACAGTTTTTCCACCTGGTAAATAAAATGTCAGTAGAGCTATAGTATTAACTTTTATAATTAATTATATCATATAATTATTTATTATATAATTATCATTTGCATATTTGTTATTAGTATTATACCAGGTTAGCAAATATACACTGTAAAATGCTTTTCCTACTTAGAGCTTTAATTGTTTATAGTCCAAATAGCTAAACATTCTTAAAGCAAGAAGTAAATCATATTGTGTTGTTTTCAAAAATAATAAGTCACAAATAAACGAGTTTCTCTTTAAAACAAGCTAAATAAATAGCCAATAATCTTGTTTTCACTGTGAAATAAGAATGTTTTGCTTGTTGAAAGGTATAAAAACTCACTTAATTTTGACGTATTGTTTCTAAAAACAAGTAAATACGTTTGCTCATCTATAAGATGCTACTTGATTTGCGATTTTTTTAGCAATTTGGGCTAGAAACAAGGCAGAAAATTTGTTACAGTTATAAAAAAATTGTTATCAGTTATAAATATTACACACCAAAGTGAATATTTTACTTCTAGTGCTATTTAGTGCCAATTTTAGTGCATTTTCAACACAAGAACGCCTGTTTAAACACATAAAATGGAAATTATTTACATTTACAAGTAATTTGACAATGCATTTATTACTAAAAAGTGAAAGTTTGTTGAATTAAAGTTTTAAAATTATCATCTCAGAAATTACACACTAAATATTATTTAAAGATAATCCCAAACCAGGCTCATTCTGAAAACGTAGCCCTGTATACATTTTTGGAGAGCGCCAAGTTTGTCCCAGGAGATACATCTTTTTTTTTTTCAGTTTTTGTTTTCACGAATCCACCAGAGGGCGCTGTGTATGCTTTTTGAGATCTCAGATTTCTCTCGCGAGTGCCATTCACGCCTGCTGTTTTCACGTAAGTCCACCAGAGGCCGCTGTTGACTAAGTGACTGACTGAACGACCAATACCCCCACCCACCCCCTTCCCTAAATCCAACCGATAGCATTTTAAAAAGCACCGATTGACCAGCACCCAACCCTTTCTTAAACTGCGGCAGCCTGATTTACCACATTATCACCCTGTTATTTACTTGCCTATTTTATTTTTTGGCTTTTGTTTTTGTCTTTCCTGCTTTCTGGAACCGTTCTTCGCCAGACTCGAACCCTGTCATTGCACTCAGCTCTTCTCTACGTCTCAAGTCCGCTGAAGTATGTGGTGAGCCACTGGACAAGCTGGTAATAGCAGGAAACCGTCCACATGGAAGTAAGCGGTCAGCTGGTTGCACGAAAAATTCATGGCGTCATACCACCCCCTAGAAGTCGTGTTAAAGATGAAATGCAGCAATACGTACTTCTGGCTAAATAGTTCACGATCTCCAGAAATGTATACAGGGCTAAGTTTTCAGAATGAGCCTACTGTATGTTGCAACCTCTAGTTCACTGATTATTTCTGAGGACAGACTCAAAGATTTCATGACAAACTCAAAGATTTTATGTAAATCAGATCTGTTTTTAATGCCATTCGTCACATGAACATACAAAGATGATTCAAATGAATTCACGTGTTTAAGAAAAACAAATAATCAGAATTAATAATAAAATCACACTGTAAAATCAAGCTTGCTTCATATATAGTCTTAATCTGACCAGCACACATTTGACAAGGAATCTTTCAAAGCAAGACTATCCCAAACACCATTAATTAATAGAAATGACAAGTGCATCTATTTACAAAAACAAATGAATGATGTTTTTATGACCGATTTCAATCCACATGAATATATCTCCAAAAACCTTCTCAGATTACACTATTTTTTGTTCTTAGTTACTAAAACAATTAATAAACTAAACTTTTTTTGAGCAGTTTTGAGCATCAATAGCATTTATAGTCATGAATTTGCTATTCACCCTAATTTTCATAATTTTTTGCACCATTAATGTATATAAACTACGTTCATTCACAAAACTGGAGGGGAAAAAACACACACAAACCATTTAATGAGTGAAATGATTCCTGACAAGCTTGTAGTAACATATATTCTCCAGGAGGTTGAGCTTGTTGAGACTTGAACAGTTTTCTGCTTCATTTCATTTCCATCATTCCTTTAAATCTGATAACTCCGTGGAAGAAAGCTGGTCTCATATTACTTTAGAGCTTTACACTGAAATAAAAATACAAGAAAAACAAGATAACTGCACAAGATGCAATCAGTAACTCTGAAACTGACTGTTGAAATGTTGCGGATTGATGAAAAAAAGTTACATTCGGTTCATTTTCCTGCTTTTCCCCTTCAAGTCACATCTGTTTTCCTCTCTGAACTTCATTCAAAGAAATGTCGAGCCCCTTTCATGTATTATTTTACCATGCTTTACTCTGTTGCGATGCTACTTTTGAGTAATGATTGATGCTAAACAGCTATATAAAATGTTTTTAATGCAAAAGAGCAGCTTTTTATTTGGGTTTGTCTTTAAGAAAGGGCTCAAATATAAGTGCGCTTGTTAAGAGGTTAATCTTTTTTTTTGATGATGATGTTGATGATGATTTTTTCTCTTTACTAGAACGATTACAAGAAGTCTGGTATCAATTCTCCCGAAATCTGTTTTGATTGTATTTCCGCAAGTTGAGCGGTCAAAGGGCTGCTTTTAAAGACACCACAAAGTTTCATATGCATCAAAAACATATGATTTAGCTTTTATTATTATTCATTGTTATGTTGTTAACAATATTTGAGCTAATGTTTGGAATCAAATTCAATTAAACAGATACATTTTTTTTCAGATTAAAAAATCCACCTTATTAAACCTTTAAGGACAAGTTTTCCCCAAAAAACAACGCATTAGGCCTTAAAATATTAACTCTTTATATTAAATTCATTGACATTACAATATAAACTGTATTTATATATTTGGGGTTATTAACATCTTTAATAACCATCAATAACTCTCCAGGGTTTTTCCAATGAGTGCCCTACAAAGAGTTCAATATCTTGGCTCTTCCACCACTCATTGTTTATAATTATTTTAGCTCCTTGTTCAGACAACTTGAGCTGAATGAGCTGAAACATCACACCTCTTGAGTTATTTTGGGGGGACAACTTAATTGTTCAGTCCACTTAAATTTGTAAAAAACAATCAATCAAGGTAACTTAATCAGTTTATGTTGGGACAACATGAAGGAATTGTGTGGAACCCGGTATTTTTTTACAGTGCATCTTTGTAATGGAAGTGAATGGAGCACTGAGTATTTTAAGCTCCAAAAAGCGCATCCATTCATCATAAAAATAATCCGCACAACACCAGTAGACAAATGAATGCCTTCTGGAGTGAAGTCAAGCGAAATAAAACATTATTTTCGACAAATTGGAGATACAACATATGTGATGTAGAAGACATAGTGAAGATTTAAGGCTGATTTATACTTCTGCGTCAAGCCCAAGTGTATGGTCCACGCAGCTGATACAGACCACCTCGCAAAAAATGCCGAAACGACATGTAGCGCAAGCTCTGTGATTAGTCAGCTAGTTAGAGGTGACAAGTGTGGGTGGATAAGCCGCACAAACCCATTGTAGTGAGTGTTTACAAGTGTTAAGTCGCGTGAAGGAGATCCAGGTGGAAAGATTTGTATTTACTGTACCTTATACTTAATGTTGTAGCATGTCCGCCGGTTCCCGCCTCTGTATGAGCGAGTTTGAGCTACTTGTATATTAAGGAAGCATTCAGAAAAAACAAAACACCAGCGAAGAACCTCGACACAGAGGAACATAAAAACCCACTGCCACCTAGTGTTTCGGAAGTGTTATTGCAGAGCAACACAAACAGTGTGCAGAAGTATAAATGCACGGCTACGCGCAAGGTATGCGATGTGGGTCACGCTGATCACTCGACGCAGAAGTATAAACCAGCTCATAGGTATAAAGTCAGACAATAAAGTTTTAAATATTGATATTTTGTCTTACTAAATAAAAAAATCATCAGAAGACATTCATTATCCCACCAGAGGAGCGTGGATTTCTTTTATGATGATTGGATGCATTTTAGGAGCCACTCAAACTCAAGCCCCATTGACTAGCATTATAAATCTAAGAAGAGTTTTGGTAGGTCTAATATTGCCGTATACGTACAGTTTAGTGTATATCTTTTCATGTATTTTTTTTGTATATTTGTCATTTACTCTTCAATCTAAATGGCTAGCTAGCTTTTCTTTATTTCATAAATCATAATGTAATGAACGATACTCTTTTAAAGGGGTGGTCCAGCGTGTATTTTTAAGGCTTGGTCGTGTTTATAAGATGCAAAGCAATGTGTGCTCATGCTTCACTAGTGGAAAATCACGTCGTTTTTTCATATATCCTACTTTGATTATATACAGCTACACAGCTAGCATGAAAACGACTGTCATATTTACTAGTTCCCCTGAAGACCCGCCCTCAAGAGACTCTGATTGGTCAGCTAACATAATGTGCTGTGATTCGCAGATCAGCTCAACGTACGTCACCAGGAAGCGTCTCTGTTAAAACATTACATCGCCTCTGGCCACGCCCCTTCACTCAGCAGGGTGTATGTGCGTAACCTGAAGGGTTTATGACATCATTTACCCGGATGTATTTTTTGTCGTCCCCAAACTTCATTCGCTGTAGGCTTTGCTAAGCTAACCCTGTAAAAGCCTTTGCGTTGAACTTTGAACGTATTACACTCAGACATGTTGTTTATGTCCACACAACTACATTACACATCAACAAAAGTTTAAAATACGATATCGTAGTGGACCACCTCTTTAAAAAGTTTGCTACAATGTATATTAAATGCTCCAGGTCATTCAGCTGTTTGTAATACTCACCTGATCATTTGTGCACTTTTTCTGGAAACAAAAAATCCCTCCAGCCAAGACCAGCAGCAGAAAAGCAACAGCAATTACTGCTATAAGACATAGAGACCAATCCCGTGCTGTAAAATTGAAGATAAAGATCAACCCACAAGTATAAAGACATGTTTTGTGCAGTCTCGTGGCTTCATGTTTCAGTTGTCAGTTACTCATTTACAATTCTATGCCATATAACATCTTCTCCAAGCGCTGATCAGAACTTATTATACTTGATAGAACGAATTGAAATACTCACGACAGACAGAAAGGCTGATTCTCTTGAATATGGTGCGACGGCTGCCGATCATATCCATGTGATAAAGTCCAGCGTGTTCGGTTTTGACGTTCCTGATGGTCAGAGATCCAGTCTTATAGTCCAGCTCCAGCGTGTCTCTGAATCTCCCATCAGCTCCGTCAAATGTAGAGAAGGCGCCATTGCTGATTTTTGCTATGACGGAGTCTCCATGTTCACACCTCCATATTATCACATCAGCTTGATGTATTTCAAAAACACCAGATGCGAGAATGACAGCAGTACCCTCCGTCGTTGACACCATGTTCTCTCCATCTGTCTCAACATACAGTACAGAGATTAAGCACACTGTAAAACACATTTGTCTTACTCTGTTTTTTTCCCACCAATACCCTGGAAATGGAATGTTTGACCGTATGAGCAATAGAATTCCATATATGCCATTTAGAATGCACAATTTAACGGCAAAATTTCAAACTGGCAACCCTTCTTAATTTAAGCATTAAGCATTACCATGGAAACAAATATAGAACACAGTCTAAAGTTCTAAAGCTGTTCAAAAACTCACTCAGAGAGTAACAGTACCCCTCATCGCGCACACGCATACTTTATACCAGTGTTTCTCAACCACGTTCCTGGATGACCACCAGCTCGCTTCCGAAACAAACCTCTAAGTTTGAAAGCACCCTATTTGCACACAACTGACAAACAGTCACAGCCAAATTAAACTTTTTTTTTCCCGATTGGGCCAGTAAAGATCCTGTCTACTGTCCCTAGAGTCTCACACGCTGGCCCCAGGCCATCAGGCTGTCCTTATCGTTGAGCCACATAGCTGGTCATAGTTACAGACACACTCACACTCCGTGAAAAAAGAGGTAGAAAAAAAATATTAATTAAAAAAATAAATTAATTAAATTAAAAATAATAATATTTGGGAAATTGGGGATGAACTTTCACTTAGGATATAGTAACCCCTGAACATTCAATATAGGATAGAAACAGCTGCCAAACCACGTAAAAGTTTTATTGTAGAGCTTTGCATGGTGTATTTAACATGCTCAAGTTTAAGATGACATTTCTAATATCCCGTGTTTGTAGGATGGTGGGTTTGCTTTTTTCCACCTGAGAAAAATCAGGCATCTGGCCAATAATGAAGAGAAGGCAATGATTTCTACATGATTAGCTGATAGGTGCTTTTCTTCTGGCACTGCACCAAAAATTGAAGTCAAAGGATTTGTATCCAAATCCCAGCAGGCACGCAACAGCATAAGACATTAATGTTAGGTTAGATTTAAGTCATGATGTCAGGTGATCAAAATTCAATGTCTCGCCAGCATCTTAGGACAACGTTATTTTGATGTCCAATAACGATGTCAAATTACGTTGATACATGTATTTGGTTGATTTTAGGTTGTGTTGGAAAGTGACCAAAATCCAACTTCTGATAGATGTCGTAATGGTAACGTCCACACAACGTCAAGGTGTAACTTGATTAGACATTGATATTTGGTTGATTTTAGGTTGGACATTGACGTCGGCCTGAAGTTGGGTTCTGACATCAACCCGATTTTCATTTCCAAACAAAATCTAACGTTATTGGAGTACAACGTCAATATGACATCATGTTGATGTCCTGTGCCTGCAGAGGGATCTTTGTTACATTTAGATGAAAATGATCTAAAGATATCGGTCCAAAATGTATGCAATCTAGGGCAGTGTTTCCCAACCCTGTTCCTGAAGGCACACCAACAGTACACATTTTCAACCTCTCCCTAATCAAACACACCTGAATCAACTCATCAGAACATTAGAAGAGACTCCAAAACCTGAAGTTAATGGGTCAAATAAGGGAGACATTCAAAATATGTACTGTTGGTGTGCCTCCAGGAACAGGGTTGGGAAACACTGATCTAGGGCATACCCAGAACATGTGACTCAGATGTGCTGGCTCCAAACCACATCTGGTGCAAGATGAATCTGGATACATTTTTGCCAGCATGCTCCAAGATAGGTGAAGCTTATGAAGCACCTTAAACTGTGAGAACTTGTAAGAAAATGATAAATAAATAAGAAACCTTCAACAACAACAACAACAAAAATAGTGGACCTCCTTCATTTATAGCTCTTTTCTGCTAACACATCTTCTGTATTTTGATATGGATGCATGTATGGTGCTTTTCCAGATTAATTGTGGAGTGTTTTTGCCTGTGTGAACAGTGCATTTTTGAATAAAAGGTAATTGTCACACTGCCTCCGAAATGTTCATCTGTCAAAATTTGGGGTGGCACAGTAGCTCAGTGGTTAGCACTGTCGCCTCACAGCAAAAAGATTGCTGGTTAGAGTCCTGGCTGGGTCAGTTGACAGTCCTTTGTGGAGTTTGCATGTTCTCCCCATATTGGCGTGGGTTTCCTCTAGGTGCACCCCACAGACTAAAGACATGCGCTATAGGTAAATTGATTAATTAAATTGGCCATAGTGTTTAAGTGTGTGTGTGAATGAGTGTGTACGGCTGTTTCCCAGTAATGCGCTGCAGCTGGAAGGGCATTCACTGTGTAAAACATATGCCGGAATAGTTGGGGGTTCATTCCGCTGTAGCGACCCTTGATAAATAAGATACTGAGCTGAAGGAAATTGAATGAATAAATAAAATTTTTCTCTATTTTTTTTGCATCTGAATAGGCATAATTTTGAGGGGTGTTTTGACTATTCAGGGCTACCATACAAGCAAAGGCAAACCCTAGTGGACTCAATATAGCAATACATTTATTCTCTCATTCAGGCTTGACAACTCTTGCCCAGTCTGACATCTCACACCACAGTTCCTGGGTTCAAATGCTCTATGATGCTAGTTAGAGCTGTGGCAGGAAACCAAAACGCCACCAAATTTACAGAAGTGGAGAAGAATTATTGTGAAAAAACTCAAAGTCTGGGGATCAGTTCTGCTTTGGCCAAACAAAACAGAAATGAACAAGAAGTGTCCATCTTGGTGGAAGTGCAGGTCCATATAGATCAAGTAGCAGGACAGGACCTACTTGGACCTACAAACTGACATTCGCACCTACTGGTGGGGCATGCGTAACCCTTAGTTCTTGAGTTGTTTGTTAAATCTGTGTGAATATGTGTGTGACATTCCCTTTTGAATACAATTAAAAAAAGAAAACTAAATATTTCTTACAAATTATAACGTTAAATGTAAAAACCAGTAGGAATATAAATATATCATTACCAAGATACCATTACATTTCACTGTTATGGATATCTCAACTGTCTCCCTATACTGCATTCCATTTAGTGTCCATGGCAAACTTCAGTTAGGAGGAGTGGCAGTTCTAAATTTTGATTGGAAGTTCTTTCAGTTACATTCTAAATTCCGTACATTCTAAATCCCATTCTAAAACGGAACCATCAGCAGCACAGACATACCAACCATGGGACACTTACTGCTCAAAAAGTTCTAGATTCACCCCAAGATTTGTTTAAATATTGAAGTGACTTACCAATGGTAGTAACACTGAACGTCTTGTGTGTGGTGCATCTGCTGCTGCTCTTACTGATGTCTAACACATACTCTCCAGAAGTGTTCGATCTGACGTTAGTAATAGTGAGTGATCCAGTCCACGGGTTTAAATGCAGTCTGTCTTTAAATCTCCCATCAAGAACATCATGAGGAAAGATTCCAGTTTGATTTATTTGAGCGATGATTGTGCCTTTAAACTTCCAGGTCAGCCGATCATCTCTCTGTAATTGATCAAGACCGGTCGGTAGAATGACAGAGTCTCTCTCTTTCACTGACTTAACCTTCACTCCATCGAATGCTGTATTGATCACTGATAATGAAGAGAGGAAAAGTACTGTTAGTCAACAAACACATTCACTCAAAACTCATCTGAAAGCCTTCATACTCACCAATGACACTGAAATTCTTCAAAGTCGACCCACTGGGGCTGATAATGTCCAGTTCATAAAGTCCAGAGTCTGCCATTTTGACATTCGTGATTTTGAGGTTTCCAGTCTGCCTGTTCAGCTCCAGTCTGTCACTAGCATTAGTAATGACATGTGTGATCTTGTTGGGGTCACTGTTGATCAAAGCAATGACATTTTCTCCAAACTTCCATTCCATCACACTACCCAGCTCTATTTGACTAACTTTAGTGTGGAGAGTTAAAGAATCTCCCACAGTCACTGATACGGACTCCACAATCTCAGCATATGCACCTGCAAAAAAAATAAGAAAATAATGAAAATTAACAATAATAATAATAATAATGATGATGATAAATTGTATGTGTTTGTGTATATGATAGCAAGAAAGAACAGAAAAATGTACCCTTCAAGAATATCAAGCCAAACATCATCAAAACAAGTCTCTTCATACTGACGCTTGGGTGTTTTTAGTAATAACCCGATGCTCTACCAGTGTAGAGTCAGGTTCCCTTTCTGTCGAGGTTAAAGAAAATCACGTGTTTAAAGGCGTCCGTTTTACCTCCCCTTTGGTTTTGGTTGATGGGGGCTGGCTGAGAGAGGTTTAATATGGTGCTTTCTATGCAGATGATTAGCTTAACGGGTCCCACAATTAATAACAAACACATAATAATAACACCAGAAGACAAAAACAAAGCATAAAATACACAGCATCCAAAAAACATAACATTAACAAAAGGGGAAGTACATACATCCATAGAGGGTTGGGCAAAAAACAGATTGAAATGTATTTTAAAATAAAATACCAACTACCCTAATTTAACGTGTATCAAAATAAATGACACAGTACAGCAGCCACAACGTGTATCAAAATAAACTACTGTATTTTGTATTTTAAAAATACTACACAATACTTTTACAAAGGAGCATGACATTTCTTTGCAAATCCTTCATCGATTAGACCTATTCAATCAATCCCTTCCCCATTAAGCTGACTTAGTGAAGTAATCAATGTTTGATAGTAAATGTGGCCAACCTCTTAATATTTTAAAAGGGTGTTAAATAAAGAGTTAATAAAAAAATAAAAAATTTTGTTCACAGAATTTTCAGAAATATATATATATATATTAGTGTGAAAACTGTATCAGGAGTTTTTGATTATTAAATACTTGTGTTTCATATGTTGTGACATTTTAAGGCTTACATCTCTCCTCTTCATTAATTATATAGTGGATCTACTGATTAACTACTGGCATTTGAAACAGCCAATGAAGTATTGTAGAAATCGCCATTTTAGGATGTATTTTTATATTGTTTGTTTTAACAACAAACATTAGGCATCAGCAATCCATCCAAAACTACTATTATTTGTACAGTATATTCTTTCTCCTAAAGTTACCCCATCCAAAGCACCAATCAGAGTGTGCATTAATATGTCTTGATGTAGATTTCTTACAAAGTATTTTACAGTATTTTAAAAATACAAAAATACAAGTATTTTGATACAAAATATTAAGCTGTTTTCATCAACCCTATCAAATACAAATTACATACTATTTTGTATTTAAACTACGTATTTGAAACACATCCCTGCATACATATCTATTGTACAAATGATATACAGATCAGTGAATCAAATCACCACATAAATAATAACATCCTCAGGAAAAACAAGTTCAGTCCAAAGTAAAAATTAATATTAGCATGCAGCTAAATTATTCTAATCTATTGGCCTCTTAAACATAAAAGCTCTTTTACTAATACATTTTTTAAAACGAGGAACAAAAAATAATAATATAACAATAAGTCTGAACAGAATGTCTTACTTGATAATTTAGAGAAAAAATACAAAATATTGTTGTAAATGATGAGGATACTTGAAATAAATACATTTAAATATAAGCTGAAGCCAGTGACTATGTTGTCTTGTGTGCAAAGATGGTCACTGCAGTAGACCACCCATTACACAATGATGTGTATAAAAAGAACAACCCAGAACAAATCTGCAAAGTGTATTATATGCTGTAGCAAGAGGAGCAGGATCTAATTTCGATGCAGTCTGATAAACAATAATCGAACATTGGAAATATAAGTTGAAGAGCAAGTTTCTTGCAAACACTAAATGAATAACAATGTCTAGACAGATAAAAGGTACTAATTCCAAGGTTGACTTTACTTACAATATGATTAATATGTTATATAAAGTCAAGCCACACTCTAAGGTATTTAATCGTATCAACTTTACGCAAAGAGGTAATTTAAATTTGTTTAAATTAAATGTACACGTTTCTACAACTGTATATTACACTACTACACTTCACAGTTTACTGTATAGTAAAAACTTAAGTAGTATTTAAAGTTCACTAGAGTAACACTTCCTAATTAAAGTGTTGTAAATACTGTAACAAAACACTTTACTATGGTATCTTCAAAAACACTATTTAGGCCTACTATAAATTAGCCAACTATATTATTTATGAGGTCATTCTAGACGTTTATTTAACATCTGTCAACAGACGTCTTTGCTAACGCTCTAAAACATACACCTTTCAGATTTCATGCACACATCATCAAATATAGAATTGTACTAAGACAGAGGTGTCCAAACTTGGTCCAGGAGGGCCAGTGTCCTGGAGAGTTTAGCTCCAACTCTAATCAAACCCACCCGGACAAACGAATCAAGCTCTTACTAGATAAACTAGCAACTTTTTGGCAGATTTGTAGAAGCAATTTGGAGCTTAACTCAGCAAGACACCGGCCCTCCAGGACTGAGTTTGGACACCCCAGCATTACGATTTCTTGGCCAGGCATTATGCTAGCCATCTTAAAACTGATCGAAACATAATTTATCTAATGCAATCTGTATTCTTGGATGGCTACAGATGCTAGACCTACAGTACAAGCGGTCTCCATTTTATGGTACTTTAGCGCCATCTAACGTAGAGGAACTCATCTTTCCATATTCGCTATTATAATTTAAGGGTGTACAAACTCTGTATCAAGAAGGATCAAGCAAGCTCCAGTTTTTTTTTGACAGGAAAGATTTTAATCAACAGTATCATCAAGCTCAAAACCAAGCATAATTAAATATTTCACACGGGTGATTTCTCTCTTAATTTACATCAATGAGGGAAACAACAGCCTTGAAAGGAAAGTAAGCTGTCAGTGGTTGTAAGGTAAACCTTAAATTAATTCATAGCAATGCATGAAAACTCTTAATTTACTCGATCCTGAATGGATTTAGCTCCAGTTTTTTTGTGTGTATACGAAAAGTGAGAATATACAATTACAGTATATTATAAAGAAAATGAAAAATATATATATTTTGAAAAAGAAAACAACAAAAAAAAAAAAACAACAACAACAAAAACAAACAAAAGGGGTATATACATCACACATTAAAGAAAAAGATTATATAATTTACAAATGTCAGTTGTTTTAAAGGCTTTTTTGTAAAAGAGTTAGAAATTAAATTAAACTGCAGTTCAGTAAGCAAAATATACATTTTGGATTGAAAATTTATATTTATGTATATGAGATTTTGTAAATAAGATAAGAAGATTAAAAATATATATATTTTCTTTTTATGTAAAGCTTCTGTTTTATAATTAACAAAACAAACAAACAAAAAAAATGTTCCCATAGAAAGGAAAAGTCTTTATCAATATTCTCAATTACAAAAAGAGAAAAATCTTTCCAAAGCAAATAAGAACAACTGCATTGCAAAAATAAGTGAAGGATTTAGCTCTAGTTTACTTGAACGCACTACCTGTAAACGCATCATAATCTGAAGGCCACGCCCACCGGGAGAAAAAAAATGAAAATAAACAAACATACAAAAAGGAAAGTCTCATCAATTCCCAATTCAAGCTGACTTTTCTAAATAAAAAGCATGTGAAATCTAAATTTACAATGTATTTTTTTGCTAGCGCACATTGTTATTCTTTAGCTTAACAATGAAACCGTGCAAGTTAACCCACTTTTTTTAGTAGGTATGGATATTTATTTAGGCTATATATTTTTGTAAATTGCTAAGCGAACTGAAATGATGCATTGATTCCACATTTTTCATATCTCTCTGAATGCAATATTAATTCTTTGGACAAATGCGTCTGCTGAATGACTAAATAGAAAGTTATGCAATGTTAAACTCATTTATTAATTTTCCTTCGGCTTAGTTCCTAATTTATCAGGAGTCGCCACAACGGAATGAACCGCCAACTATTCCAGCATGTGTTTTGCGCAGCAGGTTCCCTTCCAGCCACAAACCAGTACTGGGAAGCACCCATGCACACTCATTCACACACATACACTACAACCATTGATTTATTCATTTCCTTTTCACCTTAATCTCTTTATTCATAAGAGGTCGCCACAGCAGAATGAACCGCCAACTTATCCAGCATATGTTTTATGCAGCGGATGCCCTTCCAACTGCAACCCATCACTGGGAAACATCCATACACACTCATTCACACACATACACTACGGACAATTTAGCTTACCCAATTCACCTATAGCCTATGTGTTTGGACTTCTGGGGGAAACTGGAACACCCGGAGGTAACCCATTCGAACACGGGGAGAACATACAAACTCTATATAGAATTGCCAACTGACCCAGGTGAGGCTCGAACCAGCGACCTTCTTGCTGTGAAGCGACAGTGCTAACCACTAAGCCACAATGCTGCCCTAATGTTAAACTCTTTTAAAAACTTTTTGTTTGCTTAGGTACATTCTCATGAGGACAAGCTGTCTGAGACTAAATTTCTTTTGTTGGATTGAATTCCCACCATCATCCAATTTCCTGCCCTTCGGTGTAGACAAATCTCATCATGCCAATCTTCTTGATTCTCAAAGAAAGTAAGTATTCAGGTTTCAATGTGTAATTTAAGAAAGAATAAGAAAAATAAGGCTCTTATTTTCAAAACATGATTTGCCAATAAGAAATAAATTAGAGGTTTAACACCCCCCCCCCTACTAAAGTAAAGAAATCAAAAATTACAGTGAGTAATCTTCACTCAAATGATTTATTTTTGCTGTTTGTTCAAATTACTTATCTAAAATCAGCTGAATCAACACAATTATTGAGTTTTTTTCCTGGACAGTTTAACTGTTTTATGTTCAAACCACTAAGATTTGTAAAAACAATTAAATTAACTTAATCGATTTGTGTTGGGACAATATGAAGGAATTGTGTGGAACAAACAAAGCACTGTAAAAATGTAGGGTTCCACACAATTTATTTATGTTGTCCCAACACAAATTAAGTAAAATTTATGTGGATTGAACATAAAAAATTAAGTTGTCCCAAAGAAATCAGCTCATTTAAATTACTTTGAACAAGCTAAAAAAATATATTTTTTGGAGTGCAAGTAGTCACGTTCAAGCTTTTCCTTGTGTATTTTTTTCTACTTGCGTTGAATCTCCTTCTCTACAGTGCACAAACACCCAGGTAAAAGTTAGCAAGAAACAGTTACAAACCATTCAAGAGTTCACACTTAGCTGATGATTATAAAGTGTTTAGCAGGCTGTCCTGGGAGTGAGTCCTGAGCTCATAGGATCCTAGAGCCCTGGGCTCCCACCTGTTTGTAAGGCTAGAGGGGAGTTTGAGCTCTGGTCGAACTCCCCGCTTATTATATGGCTAATGGTAATTAGGAACTGCTGAGCTCATCAATGGAGCCAGTTTGGTTTGGCTGATTCACCTGTCACATGTCTTTGGACTGTGGGAGGAAAGCAGAGATCCCGGGGGTAACCCACGCGAACACGGGGAGAACATGTCAACTCCGCACAGAAACATCTACTGGCCAAGTACGAATTTGAACCAGTGACATTCTTGCTGTGAGGCAACAGTGCTAACCACTGGGCCGCCCTGTCAAGGAAAGGAGGAGGAGTAGGGGTGGAAGGGGGGATTCTTCAAGACGAAGATAACCAAGGTTAGAAACTAATTATTTATAGTGAGTTAGGAATAATCCGACTGGTGAATCCTGTGTTGCTAATGCAGGACCAGCTGTGGCCAATCATAAGCACGTGATCCTCTCGAAATTAGATTATAACAAAACTTCACCTAAAAAAATTTAATTATATATATGAAACTTATATGAATAAACTTTTATATGAACTATATATGAAACTTAGCTTTATTTTATATTTTACAGGGTTCAAAGGTTTTGCTATTCTAACAAAGGTTTTGCTACCTTCAAAGCCCAAAAACCTTGACTTCCCTTAGAATCTATTGCTTTTTTGAAAGAGAAAAAGTATAATCTGTTGCTGCTGCTGCTGTTAAACTAGCCCACAATTTAGGCTAAGCTACAACAGCATGCATTTGAAGACAAAATTATCAGCCCAACCTTGAAATTTCCCAAGTGCTGTTGTATAACAGAGCAAGTTTTTTTTTCCACAGTATTCCATTATATTTTTCTTATATATATAATCTTATTTCTTTTAGTTTGGCTGGAATATACACTTTATTAGGTACATCTGTCCAACTTGCTGTCCGCAAATTTCTAATCAGCCAATCACATGGCAGCAACTCACATGCATTTATCATGTAGACATGGTCAAGTCGATCTGCTGCAGTTCAAACCGAGCATCAGAATGAGGAAGTAAGGTGACTTAAATGACTTTGAACGCGGCATGGTTGTTGGTGCCAGACGGGCTGCTCTGAGTATTTCAGAAACTGCTGATCTACTGGGATTTTCATGCACAACCATCTCTAGGGTTTACAGAGAATGGTCCGAAAAAGAGAAAATAAGAGAGACTAGTTTCTTGAACATGACAATGAGTTCACTGTACTCAATTGGCCTACACAGTCACCAGATCTCAATCCAAAGAATAGAGCAATAGAGATTCACATCATGGATGTGCAGCCAACAAATCTGCAGCAATTGCATGATGCGATCATGTCAATATGCACCAAAATCTCTGAGGAATATTTCCAGTATCTTGTTGAATCTATGCCACGACGGATTAAGGCAGTTCTGAAGGCAAAAGCTGTCCAACCAGATGCTAGTCAGGTGTACCTAATAAAGTGGCCAGCGAGTGTGTATATATATATATATATATATATATATATATATATATATATATATATATATATATATATATATTTTAACTGTAAAAACTGCTAAGATTAATATTAGTGACCCTCTTTTAGTAAAATTTATTAACCTTAATTATTTTATATTGGCTACAGAACAATCCACTGTTGACCATTGACTTGTGTAATTAATCTAACTTAACCTAATAAAGGCTATAGTTGTAAAATATAAATAGTAAAATATTAAGTGCTGTCATCATAGCAAAGACAAAAGAAATTAGTAATTGAAACTATTATGAAAATATTGGGAAATATTTGAAATATATGAAAAACAAATTACAGGAGGGTATTAATTTCGTCTTCATCTGTACATGTAGGCTACAAAACGTTCTGTTTCCAGCCTGATCTAACGAGAAAACGTAAGTATTTTATGTTTTGTCAGTTTAGTGGCTAATTCGTACGAATTCAGTTATACAAAATTGTACGATTTTAAAAAGGAAGCCTTGCACCAAACCCCACCCCTAAACCCAACTGTCATTGGGGGATAAGCAAATCGTACTGAATTGTAGGAATTAGATCGTACGAATTTGTACGAATTAACCACTAAATCAAAAAGTTACGAATTGCCGTGACACATAATACTATCTTCGTATAAGAACAGATCAGGCACCAATGGTTACTTCCTCTTTCTTTTTCCTCTTTTTTTTCTCTTTCTCTGGTCCACATGTTGTAAAGTTTCAACACTTCACAATTTTAAAGCTTTCTGCGTTTTAAAAGTTGGCAGAGTTGATCTATTTCATTGAACAATCTATCACAGTTTCCTTTATTAGTTGATTACTTTTTTGATTCTCTCCAAATAAAATTGCTAACTGCTTTATCGTATCAATGGCAGCATCAGGTCTAGTTCTTTTTGCCCACACTTCTTCTTTCCTTTTCCCTCTGGCTCTGGTCTTTGTTGTAATTTTCCTGTTGCAGACCTTTTACAATTATGTTTGCATCTGTTGATCAAGAGAGTACACTTTATTCAGTGGGTTATGTATAAACACAATAATTATAGGCTTCCTTTAGTAGACATAAATTAAAGGAAAAATGTGGACAGACTGTTGGCTCTTTGTAATACTTGCCTTTTTTCTTTTCGACGACAGATCTTGGATCGACAAAAAACAGCTACAGATACAGACAGGCCCAGCAGAAAAGCAACACTGACGTATAAAACTGCAGACCGAACATGCGCTGTAATAATAGAAAAGATCAAACAAACATCAACAGTGTCATCTTTTGTGAGTATGTTTGCACTTTTCAATTGTGGTTGTCTGTTTTATAATAAACATTTAATATTTCATATTTGGCTCAATCATTATTATTTGCTTTTTCAAAGGATTCTCTCACAGAAATAATCAGATCTTAAGCTTCATGCACACCAATGCTTTTATCTCTCGCATTTGCCAGTGTTTTGAGATTTTTAAAAATGATATAATTATATACAAACAAACTAGGATTATCATGATACTGGAATTCAGTACCAATCAATACAGATTTAAAAAAAAAAAAAAGTCCATTTCTCCCCAAAAATAGAAGCACTGTTTAGTGCATTATTAAACAGCGCTGATTTGCCATTGTGTTCAGGTGCTCAACAGAAATTATTGCAATTGGTCGTGAAGATGATCAGTTCACAGAACTCACCGCTGTTTACTGAGTGTAACAGTATAAATAAGGTATAAATTTTACTATTTTATTAACTACCTACAAAGCCCTGAACGGCTTAGCTCCCGAGTATTTGAGGGAGCTCCTCGTGTATAATAGCCCCTCACGTTCACTATGCTTAATTAATTCTGGACAATTGATTATTCCCAGAATATCAAAATCAACTGTAGGCTGTAGATCTTTCTCATATCAGGCAGCTAAACTCTGGAACAGCCTTTATAGCACAGATCAGGAAGCAGACACACTCTGTCAGTTAAACTAGATTAAAGACATCTCTTTGAATTAGCATACACATAAAACACAAATGCTTTTGAAATCCAAATCCTCTAAAGGACTTTTATTCTGCATTATTTAGGGCAACCGGAGCTGGAAACACTTCTCAAAAAGACATTATAGTTTAACGGCATCTGCGCTTATGTTAGTCTGTTTGTATTATTCCTGAGGTTTCCATAATCCTGGACCAGGCCGTATCCTGGACCAGACCCAGTGACAGATGCATTGATCCTGAAGGGGCAGCCTGTACACCAGCCGGTGACCTCTCCCACTTGCAGCTTCTCCACGATGGATGTCCAGCGTTCTCCAGTCTCCGGCATCTAGACTACAGCTTTGTACAAGAAATTTGGCCAGAGGAGAAATGGTCGTGCCCAACTGAGCCTGGTTTCGCTCAAGGTTTTTTATCTGTCACTTTCGTCAATTGGTGAAGTTTGTTCCTTGCTGCTGTCGCCACTGGCTTGCATGGTTCGGCACTTGTGGAGCTGCGCATTGATGGATTTGCTTTTCAGTGTTTGGACTTTCAGCAGTGAAAATTAAGCCACATTGAACTAAAATAATACTGAACTTCAACTCTGAAATCTGGACTGACATGGTTTTAATTTACTATAATGTTCTATGTGAAGCTGCTTTGCCACAATCTACACTGTAAAAGCGCTACAGAAATAAAAATGAATTGAATTGAAACCACAGCTACAGGGACACTGGAGCATTTTAAAGCCACGATTCATCAGCGGATCGCTTCTATGTCAGCTTATAGACAAACCAGCTGATCAACGAGAATTTGACACCCTCCAGTGTCCCTATATCTGTGGTGAAACTCATCGGTGAGTTCAGTGAGCTTATGACCTTCACGGCCAATCACAGTCATTTCTGTTGAGCATGTGAACACAATGGCAAATCAGTGCTGTTGAAGAACGTGCTCAACAGCGATCAAATGTTTGCGGGAAATGGACATTTTTTTAATTTCAGTACCGATTGGTATCGAATTCCAGTATCATGACAACACTAAACAAACAAAATGTAACAAATTTTTAAAAGGAGGCGGCGTGGCACCAAACCCCACCCCTAAACCCAACCATAATTTGTAGATGACTAAATTGTACTAAAATTTACCAATAAGATCACGTAAATTCATATGAATTAGCCACTAAATCAAAAAGTTACGAATTGGCGTGAGATAGCATTGTAAATACTCACAATAGACAGAAAGGCTGATTCTCTTGAATATGGTGCGACGGCTGCCAATCATATCCATGTGATAAAGTCCAGCATGTCCAGTTTTGATGTTCTGGATGGTCAGAGATCCAGTCTTATGGTCCAGCTCCAGCGTGTCTCTGAATCTCCCATCAGCTCCGTCAAATGTAGAGAAGGTGCCATTGCTGATTTTTGCTATGACGGAGTCTCCATGTTCACACCTCCATATTATCACATCAGCTTGATGTATTTTAAAAATGCCAGACTGGAAAGTGGCAGAAGTTCCCTCTGTAACTGACAGCATATCATCTCCATCTGTCCCGACAAATAGATTACAATAAACAGTTAGAGACTTTAACCAGATCTAGGCCTATAATGTTGATTTATTTGCATTTGGCCGCCAAGAACCATAATGCAAAAGTTTTGAAGCAACTCACCAATGACACTAACACTGAATGTCTTGTGTGTGCTGAATCCTCTGCTGGTTCTGTTTATCTCTACTTCATAAAGTCCAGATATGTTGAGTCTGACGCTAGTAATGATGAGTGAGCCGTCCTGTTTATTTAACAACAGTCTGTCTTTGAACCTTCTATCAAGAACGGCGTCATACACAGTAAACATTCCACATGTTTGATTTATTTGAGCAATAATCGTCTTCTTAAACTTCCAAGTCAGCCGATCATCTCTCTGTAATTGATCAAGGCCAGTCGGTAGAATGACAGAGTCTCTCTCTCTCACAGATTCAACCTTCACTCCATCTGATACTGTATCATTCACTGGAACAGAAAAAGTTCCTGTTAGTCAACAAACACATTAACTCAAACCTCATCTGAAAGCCTTCATACTCACCAATTACATAGAATTTTTTCCTAGTCGACCCACTGGGGCTGAAAATTTCCAGTTTATAAAGTCCAGAGTCTGCCATTTTGACATTCGTGATTTTGAGGTTTCCAGTCTGCCTGTTCAGCTCCAGTCTGTCACTAGCATTAGTAATGCCATGTGTGATATTTTTGGGGTCATTGTTGACTGAAGCAATGATCTTTTCTCCAAACCTCCAGTCAAGCACACCATTCGGCTCTATTTGACTCACATTCGTCTGCAGAGTCAAAGAATCTCCCACAGTCACTGATACAGACTCCACAACTTCTGTCTCATCCCTAATCACAGCTAAAAAACAGACCATGTATTTACGCACACACAAAAATCACATTTAATATGAAAGCAGAATTATTTAAAAGTGTGAATTATTTAAGACTTACCTTTTATGGATAGCACGAATAGGAGGATTACAGCACGGTTCCTCATTTTGAAGCTTAAAGAAGTGTTGTGATGATGTTAAGTCTCCAGTAGTTAATTACCCAGCGGCGTGACAAACTCTGTGTTGAGGCTTGCAGTGGCCTGTTTTTCAGAATATAAACCTGACTGATGTTCAGTTCAAGTCGGAACTTGACTGAAAGTAATCGGGCATGGTTGAGTAACACGTTAATTACAACAAAATGAGTTTAAGGGGGTTTTTAAGGAACAATTTTCTGCTGATAAGGTTAGGTTTGTATTCAGTAAGCATATCTGTAAAGTATTGAGGTCCTAGGCCATTTAGTGACTTATAGACAAGTAACAATACTTTAAAATCTATTCTGAATGTAACTGTGAGACAGTGTAAAGACCTGAGGACAGGCGTGATGTGCTCTGATTTTCTGTTTCTGGTCAGAATCCTGGCTGCAGTGTTCTGGATGAGCTGCAAATCTGACTTTTGGGGTTAGGAGGCCATTACAGTAATCCATCCTGCTGGTGATAAAAGCATGAACAAGTTTCTTTAGGTCCTCACTGGAAACAAAGCATCCAATTCTTGCAATATTTTTGAGATGATTGTATGCTGATTTACTTACCGCTTTGAAAGGTTCTAGGTTTTATGACTGCCGTCAATGCTACACAGAGATTAATGTGTCAATCCAAGGCTTTTAATCTTTTCCTACCATACAAATGAAGTGAATTAAAAATTTAGTTCAGTGTTTCTCAACCACGTTCTTGGAGGACCTGCACATTTTCCGTGTCGCCTACTGGACCTGTAATGGATGTGACAGACAAAGGAGACTTTCAAAACATGCAGTGTTGATGGTCCTCCAGCAACGTGGTTGTGAAACACTGATTTAGTTCACCCTAATTATAAATTCTACTTACTGTTTACTTTTCCTCAAGTGGTCCCAGAACTTTGAGTTTCTTGTTTTTTCTTATTAAACACAAAAGTAGATATTTTGAAGAATGCTTAAAACCTGCAACCATTGATCTCAACAGTATGAAACACAAATACTATGAAAGTTAATGGTTACAGGTTTCCAGGCTATCCCTTTAAGAGTATTTGAAGTCATTTTGAAGTGATCGCTTTCACTGAATAAATGGTGATGGTATGGTGTTGATATATGATACTGAAAAGCAAAATGTTTTTTAGTGAACTGTCTAATAATTAGCAAAATGCAAATAGCGTGAATATTGTTTAAAAATAACTTTCGACAACATTTCAATGAAAACTTATTGCTAAACCTTTTAGCATTTATATAAATGACAAAATCTTTGTTATACATTTTGGAGATTTATTTTATTTCAACTTTTGAGTGTACAATAAAAGTCTAAAATTGCTTAGGCATCTATATGCAGGAAAATATGCAGATGATTATATGGAGATTAAAAATAGGCAACAAAAACAAGCATTCAGTTGAGGTGACAAAAATGCTAAATATGACAAATCGACTTAAAATAATAATAATACATCGACTGAAACATGTTTTTTTAAATTGATATATTCGTATCAGCAAATATTCATTCATTAATTTTCCTTCGGCTAGGTCCCTTTATTCATCAGGGGTCGCGCCACAGCGGAATGAACCGCCAACTTATCAAGCATATGTTTTTTTACACAGCAGATTCCGTTCCAGCTGCAGCTCTGTACTGGAAAACACACATACACACTCATTCGCACACACTCGTACACTAAGGCTGATTTAGTTTATGTAAATCCCCTAAAGCTCATGTCTTTGGACTGTGGGGGAAACCGGAGCACCCGGAGGAAACCCACGCCAACACAGGCAGGACATGCAAACTCCACACAGAAATGCTAACCACTGAGCCACCATGTCGCCATCAGGAAATATTACTAGGAAATTATATGGAGGAGATTTAAATATTTCTTAACGTAATCGTGGCTTCAGTATGGAATACAGATTCACATCATGATAACCTCATCCGTGAAAGCCATGATTTCCCTCATTTTTTCCTTTCCTGGATGTGATGATGTCATAAACTAAAATAACAACAGTAGCCATGCCCACCAGAGCAGAGAGGACCAATCGGGTGACAACTTCAGAAACATAACAGCAGAATGTACAATCTGAGGGAATAAAAGAACATGGGAAAACATGGTTCATTCCGCAATTACCATCAACATGCAAATGAGTTTAACTTTTGATATTCATATTTCCTTTTCACTAAATTCATCCTATATATATATATATATATATATATATATATATATATATATATATATATATATATATATATATATATATATATATATATATATATATATATATATATATAAATGTGTATATATATATATATACACATATACACATTTATATATATATACACATATACACATTTATATATATATATATATATATATATATACACATATACACATTTATATATATATATACACATATACACATTTATATATATATATATATATATATTTATATATATATATATATATATATATATATTTATATATATATATATATATATATATATATATATATATACATATACATATATACAGTTGAAGTCAGAATTATTAGCCCCCATTGGATTTTTTTTTTCTTTTTTTTTAATATTTCCCAAATGATGATTAACAGAGCAATGACATTTTCACAGTATGTCTGATAATATTTTTTCCTCTGGAGAAAGTCTTATTTGATTTATTTCGGCTAGAATAAAAGTAGTTTTTTTAAACCATTTTAGGGACAATATTATTAGCCCCTTTAAGCTATATATTTTTTCGATAGTCTACTGAACAAACCATCATTATACAATAACTTGCTTAATTATCCTATACTGCCTAGTTAACCTAATTAACATAGTTAAGCCTTTAAACGTCACTTTAAGCTGTATAGAAGTGTCTTGAAAAATATCTAGTCAAATCTTATTTACTGTCATCATGACAAAGATAAATCAGTTATTAGAAATGAGTTATTAAAACTATTATGTTTAGAAATGTGTTGAAAAAAAATCTTCAATCTGTTAAACAGAAATTGGGGGAAAAAATATCAACTGTATATACACAGTGGTGGACAATGAAACTGAAACACTGGCCAGTTTAGTGTTGGAGAATTTATGGCTAAATTTGATCAGCTCAGGAGCTCCACCTGTTCAATACACATGGCCAGGGTGCTATAGCCAAACCTTTGGTCACTTGTGTCAGTGCCAAACACTCATCATAGGCTCATTGTTTGACTGCATTTTTTAAAAAGAACACTATGGGTGGTATGATGCCGCCGATGGCTTCTGTCCATGTGGATGACTTTTCTGGTGTTACCAGTTTGACAGTTTGAGAAGACTGCGATGATGGGGTTTGAGTCCAGAGATGCAGAAAGCAGGTAAAACACAAGCAAAACCTAAATAAATAAACAACAGGCTGAAAACGTGGTGAAATCATGCAGCCTTGATGGCTTTTCTTTGTTTAGATTGCTTTTAATAACACTATCGGATGGGTTTAAGGGGGTTGTGAGGGTCAATCGGTCAGTCAGTTGGTCGACAGCAAGCTAGCCTTGTCAGCTGAAGTGATTTGCAAAAACAAAAACTGCGAGCAGATGTACCTCCGGTTACGTATTTCGCTGCTCCCAGAAATGTAGTCCTGGGTACATATTCGCAATGAGCCTGGGTTGTAAACATTGGTTTCAATAGTGCCAGCAGCAAAAAATACTTGGGCTGTGGACAATGTGAAACGTTTTGTTTCACAAACATATATTGAAGGTGGACTCTGATGAATCCACCTTCACCCTCTTTCCCACATCCAATAGAGAGTTAAGGTGTGGAGAAGCCCCAAATAAGCATACCACTCAGACTGTTGCATGCGCAGAGCGAAGCATAGGGGTGGATGCAATGCTGAGTCTGCTTCATACAGGTAGGTAGGCTAGACAAACCACTTGTAGAGCATTCTGTCTTCTCCATACACTTGCATAAAAAAAACATAGACTTATCTCAGCATTTCCATACTGCTACTCTCTGATAATTTGAGGGGCTTCTTTTTTTACTCACTTAAGTTGCTTTGGATAAAAGCGTCTGCTAATTAAGTGAATGTAAATAAATTGCACACATAAAACAGATGATCACTGATGGCTTTATTGCCACCGCATGGCTGATCATCGGCATAGTGCGTGGATTTTACATTCATAAACAGCTACATTTACATACAACGTGAAAGCTAATATCCCAAAAAGCCCAATGATATCACAGTGAGGTGAAAACGTAAACAAACAGATCATAGATTAGATACAAACCAATCTGACATACCTGAACATGGCTGGCAGTGTTCAGTATTGTTCACATGTTGAGTCTGGTTGCTGATGGGATTGCTGACCACACAGCTGTAGGAACCATCCAGGCACGCCAGATATAGAGGAATGCTGTTGTTGAGATCAGACACTCTGATGCTGGACAACAAACTGTTTCCTTTGTACCAGGAGAGACTCTCAGCACTCACATTCACCACTGAACACACCACTGAACAATACTGCACTGATGAAGATGAGGAGGAAGAATTTGGTGGGGATTCACTGATAATGACAGGAACAGGTAGACGAGCTGGAAAATATCAGAATATTTGGATATGAAACATGAAAACAGTACTATAAAAGGGATAGCTCACCCAAAAATGATACTTCTGCCATTATTTACATGTCCTTCATTTGTTGAACACAACAAATTTGCTGGGACTCATTAACTTCCATGGTTTTTCCTACTATGAAAGTTAATAGGTTACAGCAGCCAGCATTCTTTAAAATATGGTAAGCTTATTTATGAACTAATTTCGAGAGTATCACATGTTTATGATTGACCACAGCTGGTCCTGCATTAGCTAACACAATTCACTAATCAGATGATTCCAAACTCACTATAAATAATTAGAGTTTCGTACCACAGTTAAGGCTGATTTATACTTCTGAGTAAGTGATCGACATGACCCAAGGTGCCTGCCTTGTGCATAGACATGCATTTATAGTTCTGCATGCCGTTTTTGTTCAGGGTATATGCAGGAACCTAAAGGTAATTTCAATACCTTTTAAAGACCTTCTCAGAATATTTTAAGACCTCATCGTCAAGTTCTAGTCAGTATCAAACCTTTAACTCAATAAACAGTTGTAGTTAAATGAATCAATGGAGCACAACCATGCTTGGAAGAAACAAAGCTTGAAAGAATAAATTATGCGGTTGATTTTGGCTTCAGCTTCTGTTTAAACTCGTATTTCTTCCATCAGCAGTACGCAAACTTATATTTACCCATTTTGCCGTCTGTTTCACTCTATGGTTTCGCTACATATGGAGAGCGTCACATCACCTTCCCACGTTTGTCGCAAATTACGTGACATCACCAAGACAGAGGAGCTTGGCTGGACGTGCCCCAGCCCGAACCAATCACGTGGATCGAGCACGCTGTTGTTAATATTAGGAGGAAAATAAATATATTCATGTTTTTTTGGAGTCAAGCACTTTGGACAATGCTTGAACAAAATTTAAGACCTCATAAAAATGCGATTAGGATTATTAATACCTTTTACGGGCCTTCATTTTCTCATAATTGATTTATCTCCTACTAATACTTTTTAAGACCCCGCAGACACCCTGTTGTTGCTCTGCAATAACACTTCTGATACGCTCGCCGGCAGTAGATTTTTATGTTCCTCTGTGTCGAGTTTCTTCGCAGGTATTTTGTCTTTTTCTGAACGCTACAAGTAGCTCAAACTTGCTCATTCAGAGGTGGGAACCTGCGGACGTGCAACAACTTTAATCAAAAGGTAAACACAAAACAAAAGTTTCCATCTGGAGCTCCACACTTGTAAACACTCGTGGCTCTCAGCAACGCCCACGCTTGTCACCGGTACCAAGCCTACCAATCACAGCACTGCGATGTATAGTAAAATTTTTTAAGAGGTACGCATTAGCGTCGGCATCAGCCACAGCGAGGGCTATGCGATCATGGGGAGGCTGCGTCAGACCATACGCATGCCCTTGACGCAGAAGTATAAATCAGCATTTATCTTAGCCCCAATACCAATTCTACCCCTTAGCCCTTCCTTTTACCCCTCGTATTGCGAATTCCCGTGAAGGGGTAGGGGTGTCCAAATTCTCATTCGCTTGAAGGCGTAGGGCTAAGGGGAAGGGGTAAATATCCCTGCGAACGAAGATTTTTCAGGACCACACTCGAAACCAAGAGGTAAGAAAATTTCCCAAAATACAGCAGCCACAACGGCAGGATAGCTGCACCCGGAAGTCAGGAGATCCACAAATTAGTATTTTTTGTCATTATTACGAATTTTTACAACAAACAAGCACATGTTTTAATATATTCACAACCGCGTTTGTGTTTTACCATCATCCTTAAAAAAAAAAAAAAACGCTAAAATAAAAACCACTCGAATACTCTGTCAGTAATGTCTAGTGGCTGTTAATAGTATTGGGATTGGGCCTTAGTCTTGAAGAATCTCCCTTCCACCCCTATTCCTCCTCCTCCCTTTTCCTTGATAGGGCAGCATGGTGGCTCAGTGGTTAGCACTGTTGCCTCACAGCAAGAATGTCACTGGTTCAAGTCCTTACCAGGCCAGTCGACGTTTCTGTGCGATGTTTGCATGTTTTTCCCATGCTCAAGTTGGTTTTCCCTTGGTTTCCTCCAACAGTCCAAAGACATACAACATAAGTGAATTGACCAAACCAAATTGGCACCATAAACAAGCTCTTAATCTGTAGTACATCTCTCCATAACAATCCTAATTTGTTATTAGTCTTAAATAAGCAGGAGTTCTCATGATCTACCTGAGCTCAATCTCCGCTCTCACCCTGCAAGTGGGAGGGAGCCCCGGGCTCGAGGATCTTATGAGCTCAGGACAAAATACCAAACACGCTTTATAATCAGTCATCAGCTAAGCGAGAATTCCTGTTGTATTCAACAAAAGAAAGAAACTTGTAAAGGTTTAAAACCACATGAGGGAGAATAAATAATAAGGTCATTTTCTTTCTGAGTAAACTAGCTCTTCAATGTAACATACAGTACTGTGCAAAGGTCTTTAGGCCAGTAGTAATTTGACTGATTAAAACCATTTTGGTTGTTGTTGCTGGTAAAACACTTTTGCACAGTACAGTTGGTCATATACTCACCATATACAGTAACGTTAAATGTAAATGTCCTCTTATTGTTGTGTCTGACGCTCATTTTATATACTCCAGCATCTGTCATTCTGCTGTCTGTGATGGTCAGAGATCCAGTCTGATTGTCCACCTTCAGTCTGCCTCTGAATTTCCCTTCAACAATTATGAAGATTTGTTTGGATGTTAAATCAATTTTTGCAAGAAGATTCCCTTTAGGCTCTAATATCCACATAATCAGACATCCGGTCGGTAGTTCTGTCAAGTCAGAGTTTAGTGTGACAGAATCTCCTTCCGTTACAGACACTGACTTCACTGCATCTGCATCAGGAGAGAAAAACAATGACTGCGTTTACATGGACAACAGTAATCAAATGATTTCCCCTAATCTGATTAAGATCATAATATGATTAAGGTGTTTATAGGAGTTTCTTTTTGGATGTTCCTTTCATGATCCCGTTTTACATGTTATAGCACAAAGATCAACTAAGGTCATTGGGTCACTATCTATATTTCCTCTGGAGTTTCATGTAATTTCGGGTGTTTC
Organism: Danio aesculapii; assembly: GCF_903798145.1. Taxonomy (NCBI): domain Eukaryota; kingdom Metazoa; phylum Chordata; class Actinopteri; order Cypriniformes; family Danionidae; genus Danio; species Danio aesculapii. Next base: position 7,319,328 of record NC_079456.1, read on the forward strand.
ATTTTTAATTTTTCAGCTTTAACTGCAGTTTGGCACTTTCACTTTCACTCAGGAACATTTCATTTATGCCCCCATGACAAACTGAGGTACAGGATCAGAGTACGAATTAAGGACTGGTGGTAATACTTTATAATAACTACACACTATGACTCATTTATTAAGCATTAGCAAAGAGTTTATCCATTACCTGTTAAGTACTAACTCTACATTAATAGTTATAGTAAGCAGTTTATAAATACAGATACAAATGCTGTTTTCTTGACATTTAATGTGCTTAATGATTGTATTTTCATACGTTGAATATGATTCTTATTTCATTTCTATTAAGTATTGCATTATTTACAAACTAGCTATTTAAAAATAGTTGGTGTTATTTTAAAACCATTCAGAATGCGTAAGCAAATGATTAAACTATTTAAATTACATCCATTCATTCATTATCTATTCAGGCTTAGTCCCTTTATTAATCCGGGGTGACCACAGCGGAATGAACCGCCAACTTATCAGCACATTTTTACACAGCGGATGCCCTTCCAGCCGCAACCCATCTCTGGGGAACATCCACTTACACACTCATTCATTCACACTCATACACTACGGACAATTTAGCCTACCCAATTCACCTGTACCGCATGTCTTTGGACTGTGGGGGAAACCAGAGCACCCGGAGGAAACCCACGAGAACGCAGGGAGAACATGCAAACTCCACACAGAAATGCTAACTGACCCAGCCGAGACTCGAACCAGCGACTTTCTTACTGTGATGCAACAGCACTACCTACTGCGCCACTGCGTTGCCCAAATTACAGCCATATACCTCTTTATTCAGGCATATATTAATAGTTAATTTGTATGTTAATAAATGCTTTATTACAGTAACTCAACTTCATTCAGTTCTGTGACCTAATCTAAAGTGAGGACTATTTATGCTTTATAAATCCCTTTGAAATGACTTTATAATATATTGTTGTCATATTTCATTTACATTGTTTGCTGATATTATTCAACAAAACTAGCATAAGCCTAGAATTTTGCACAAGTTGGTGCTACTTTGCCTTATGGTCAGTGCAGTATTGTATTATCATCAATAACATTTCTTGTTTAGCACAAAAGTTTATAAAATACAAAAACATAAAAAACAAAATCTTCCCTATGAAATTTTATGTCTTTATGCTTTGCTTTCTTTCTTTGTTCATTACTTTACCTATGCAGGGCTAAAGTCCAGCATCTTCAGATTGGCTTTAGTCTTTAGTCTGCGGTTGAGTGACATTTGTCCTGGGAGCACTGTACAAATATGGCGGCGGTATTGACGCATGCTCAGGGCCCATATACGATATCTAGTTTACATATCTATGCTGACAGTTGAGTTATTGCAAATTTACCATGGTAAAGATGAAAGTTCTTTTTTAAAGGTTCCGTGAACATGAACATGAAGACAGGGTGGGACATATTTTAGCTCTTCTCCTTAAAAAAAAAACACCTAATATCATTGAGTGTTCATCACAGCACTGCCAAGGTGCAAAGTGAAAGTGGTTGAACTCAAGCGCATCAAATGAAAAGCAAATGAAGCATCTTGAAGGGGCGGGACATGTGAGATTTTTGATGAGAATCTTATAGTTTTTTGTTGTTGTTTTGAAGCACACTAGCCTACAGATATCCTTAAAATGACCAAACTAACATCTAAAAAAATCTTTTAAATGGATTAAACAAAGCGAGAATTTTTAACCTTGAAGCAATGTACATTTAGAAAATGCATGTTAGCGCTCAATCTTAATATTTTTATAAGATAAATATTAACATTTTGCGTTCTAATTAAATATTCACGGACTTAAATGGAACAGGAATCTAATTTTAAGATCCATTTACATGACAACATGTCCGAAATAAAAAAGTAAAGGATCTTAAACATTATAAGACTCTAAAAACTTGACTGACAGTTTTAATTTACTAGAACTTCTATGTTAAGCTGCTTTGACAATCTACATTGCAAAAGCGCTACAGAAATAAACATGAATTGAACTGTCTCAAATACTGTAACTAGTGTTGTTTTGAACTGTCTAGTAATAATAATTTTAAAATGTTTTCCTTAAAAAAATAAGCAGCAAAACTGAATAATCACGTCAACACGGACAGTAATAAATGTATCTTGATCATTAAATCATCAAATGAATGTTACTTGAAGTATCATGTGATGCTGACGACCGGAGTAAAAATGTGAAATGTTTAAAACAGAACTTAGTTCAATCTTTTAGATGTACTTTAGATTATTTAACAGATAGTTACATTTTAACAGTGAAATATTCTTTTGTAGGCTACTAATACATTTGCTATTGTGAATAATAAAACGTTTTTAACTTACCAGCCAGGTGGCAACAGCACAAACAAAACAAAACTAGTCTGGTGAGCATTTTCATCTGTCGAACAGTTCCTGTATCCGAAATATATATAAAATATCACTGAAGGTGCTCAGGATGATAGAGCTTGAAACAACTGTGGTCTGCAATAGGCACTGAGGGAAACAAAAGTTCAAGAGCACTCCTGTGTTTTTTTTACTCCTCGCTTCACAGATCAAGACAACAAACCACAGCAGCACACAGAAAGATTGACGTAGACAGACTCTTCTGAATTGGTAAGTCACAAAGGAATTACATGTCTTTTTTCGTTTTTTTAAAACACAAAACAGTGTGCAGATAAAGTTATCAGACTGTTCAGTGTGGCTCAAGTGCAGGTCTCCTGATAAAACCGTGAAAACAGGATGTCTATCACGATAACAAAGTCTGATGCAGTTTCTTTCTCTTTACGAAGTAAGCATAATTTAGAATAGCATTTCGAATTTAACGGACAAAATTTCAAATCTGCCGCGCTTCTTAACTGTAACATGTGTCGCCATGGAAACGGAATACAACGTAAAGTTGTAAAGAACTCGCGGCAGAAAGAGATCTTTAAAAGTTAAAGTGACTGTTGGTATAAGATGATATTCACTTATTCATACCTTTTTAGTTATGTAATAATGACGAAGCCGATCATTTTACATTAAGAACAAGTGGAAATTAAGAGAGAGAAAAAATAAATAAATAATGTGTTCTGCCATGACTGTGGATAATAAAATTATGCAACACCTAAACCAAAAAGTTAGAGAGTAAGAACGAAACCTGCTGACTGCAGCTTGACAAGGGGAAAATAAGTCTGTGTGGTTATTGCGGACTGTGTTGGACAAATAACTTGTGCAACAGTGTGAAAATCTTTAATGGTACATGAAGGCTGATGTTTGTCTTACAAAATGGGGGGAGACAAGAAAACAGGGACTGATTTAAAAACAGGGATTGATTGAAAAGGACATACGTATCTCTAAATGTCAGTGACATTGTGTTTTAGTTTGTCTAAGTTGTCAATTTTCACACATTTTATCTGCAAATGCAAAGGTCATTGCCAAGAAGCTTGATATCACACCCAAGTCCCACATCCTGAAGAGCATCTATTGCAGAGGACATAGCAACCCACATTGTGTATGTACCTTGTATTCCTTACATCTAGGGGACCAAAGGGACCAAAAAGTCTTTAACATATTTAAATACATTACATTTTGGAAAGGGTGACACAGTGGCGCAGTATGTGCTGTTGCCTCACAGCAAGAAGGTCGCTGGTTCGACAAAGAAAAGGATCTGGCCGAGATTTCTAAATCTCCTAAAGTGGCTGTGATTCAGCTTTCGCTTTCTTTACATTTACCTTTCCCTTTTAGCCTGATTTATACTTCGCCCAGCTCTCCACTCTCAGAGTCTCTGCTGACTCGAGTGCTAAAATTCCATTGTAAATACTGTGGTAAAATAATTTAAGACATGGCGCTGAACAATGGAATTTAATATTGTGCTTCTTGTATGGTCTGAGATGCACTTAATATCATACAGAGGGGGAAATACTACATGTATTTAACATTTTTCTCAGCAAACCTATTTCTAAAAATGTCGGATGTTGGTAACAACCAAAGAAACCCATATATTAATAGAAAACAAATTCAATTAGTTTACAAATTAGGTTATGTGTAATAAAATGAAATGACACTGGGAAAAAGTACACACCTGAGCAATGCATGTGGCTTCATTCTCCATATGAGAGGTGGTCTTTAAGCTGTCATTCAACTGCGACATGATACTTATTTCCCCCACTGTGTCTCAATCAGGCAGTGAAGATCATTGATTTTAAAGAATCCAGATCTTAAACGTGGAGAGTTTATAATGGCATGACAGTTTAAAGTTTTAAAGCATAATTTCTCAAGTATTCATGATATAAACAGTTTAGAGTTAGGGCCGGAACACACCACACTGATGGTCGGCCACTGGGTTTTATCAGTCTAGCATGCGTTTCCCAAACAATGCATTGTTTGGGAAAAGAACAGTGTAGTGACGAGTGTTTCCCAAAACCATCGTTTTTCTGTCACAGATTCGATGTTTAAACCACGTTTGTTATAACGTAAAACGCCCATAATAATGCTCTAAACAGGGTGGAGTAACAACTTTTTTTTTAGAGAAGAACCCCATAATTTCTTTGTGCAAATTATATTTTTTACACGCACACGCATTTAAATTAAAATCCAATATTAGTTTTGGTAAAAACATGCACTCGTTTTCCATATTAATTAAAATATATGTAAATGGCACATATAAAGCCTTTCCATTACAAATATTATAGAGTACATTACATATTCTAATCTAAAACATAAAAATCACTTACAAAAGCTAACATGTATTCTAATATCATATATAAGTCATATAAATAAATAAACAATGAGGATTATTTAAATCCTACTTTATAAATATTAATAATCATGATGATTATATATATATATATATATATATATATTTTTTTTTTTTAAATATTTTTTTTTTCGGGTTTTTTTACCTTTATTTGATAGAACAGTAGAGTATTGACAGGAAAGCAAAGAGAGGGGAAGTATCGGCATTGGACCGCGAGGTGGAATCGAACTCAGGTCGCCTTGAGCACTGTAGTGCATGTGTCAACGCACTAACCACTACACCACTGGTGCCAACATTATTATTATTATTATTATTATTATTATTATTAAGTAGGATATTGTTTTGTAGCATATTTGATACATGCAAACTACTGCAGAAATGTTCTAACCAACATGTCATATAAGCCTACAGTACAGATACCTGCTATAAAATAAAAGCATTAACGTATGCTATGTTTTTTGTTTTCACAAGCTTTAAAGACGTAACAAATTCCGCTTTTTAAATAATAGGTCGCCTACAGTTTTCGTCATGAGCCATGGCTGTGTTCAAAATGACATCAATGTTTTCAAAGTGCACTGCGAAGGGAACACAATTGTCAACATGAAGAACGCTAAAACTGAACTGTAAAAATGCTTTTAAAGCAAATTACACCTAAGAGAGATGACTTTAATGCTTTTTTTAATAATTCCAAGTTTAAATGTTAGAATGTTCTAAATGAGGAGCACATGGGATAACTGGGAATAGAACACAGCCAGGAACTAGGTTTCTAACTACAGCTCCAGAGGTGTAGTTGCAAGTGCACAAGTTTGCGACGCAGTTTGCGAATGTTCATTGGAATGACGGATTTGGAAAACGCCAAATCAACAAACTGTGTTTGAAATGACGGAACTTGCGACCTTAGTTGGCTAATGATGGTTTTCAAAAACGCACCCCGGACTAGTTGGCTTGACGTTGGGTTAACATTGGAGCTCATTGACCTGATTTAACATGTCAAATCATTGTTGGCTATTAGCTAAATTGGTTTGGTTGTTGATTGGTTATTTAGCAACGAATTAGAGCGCAAGTGTGACGTAGTCAAGTGACGTAGCAAGTAAACATATCAGCCATAACTTAATAACATACTTTGCTTTCAGCATGAATGTAACAGCTTAAAACCAATATTCCAACAATGTTCATTTAATTTTTCAATTATTTTCTGCAAGCAATATGTATAACATAAAGATTTGGAGTATTTAAACATTCTAAAGCCAACAACTAAATCATTTCACAAAAAAAACACACTCCATGTACAACTAAAAAAGCCCATATCGTTTGCTAAAGTCTGTTGCTGTAGTTTAGTGAAGAGACAAATACAAATGTTGCACGTTAACATGTAATTAAAATGCTAGAAGAAAACTCACATCTTGCATTAATGTAGCTCGACCAAGGGAGATGCCTGCCTTGAAAACATACACATATTTATATTTTTCTACACAAAAACACACCAATATATAAAAATCACTTTAACTGGGTGCAATGATTGATTAGTAAACAAACGGATGGCTAAACTAGATTGCAAACCCGTGCATGTGTAAATAAATCAGACTGTAATGTTTGTGGTTCAAAAACAGACGTTTAAAAATGTAAAAAAAAAAAAACTAATTAATATTTATTTACACGTACAAAAATGATCTTCACAGAATAAAAGTTGCAGCTTTCGTTTATAGTAACATCAATACTGGCCACACTGTTTAAAAACATTTTATGTCCTGGCAGAAAGTTACAAGTATATTTTCAGAATATTTACACTTCTATAAAACACAAGTTTGTATTATTTGGTTCTTTTTAAATGAACAGTTGATATATTCAGCAATCAGTCAATAAATACACACCGACTGGTAATCAAGACCATTTGAAGAGTTCTGATGCAAAAACCTTTAAGTGCCATTAGTAGGTTTCTTTTCTAAAATGAGCATTTTTCCTGCTTTTCACTTTTCTTTCCTGTGTGTAGCTTCAGTAATTCCGCTTTTATAGCAAAGCATAGGTAATTGTCATTGCCTTTAACGTGAAACAACTGAACTTAAACATAGGAGGACTAGAAAAAAACATTTATATTAGAAGAACATTTCAGACGGCACAGGTTTTTGCATCTGAACTCTTCATGTGTTAATCATTCATTATTTTTTATCAGAAAATATAATGGTAACTTTCTGCCGGTAGTTGATCAGTTTTTAACATCTTTTTTGAAAGAAAAGAAAAACATCAGTGCTAATCCCGTTAGCAGTTGTAATTTCCACTTCATCCTGAAGTATTCAAAAGTTTCCATCAAGTTCCATCAGTTTTAGTTCTGGTTGTGTGTCGCTGATAAAAACAGGTAATGTCAGTGATATTCAGTACCCTGAGACTGCATGATTCCAGCTCATTTTCCTTGATTTCAAACCTTTTCTCTGGGAACTGTTACAGAGATACTCCATTGATGGAGCCT
>NC_079456.1:7331542-7426542 GCF_903798145.1 Danio aesculapii
ATATGGGAAAGACGGCTACTTTGATGATGTTTTTCGAACTCGACTCAGATATTATTTATTCTTAGTTCCCACAAATCAGGTGTAAAAGGCACAATATGTAGGATTTTTACAATACATTAAAAAAAAACACCAAAACAGTGTTATATATATATATATTCTTATAATAATAATAATATTAATAATAATAATATTAATGATTAATAATAACTTGTTATTATTAATCATTAATATTGACAAACTAAGCTAATTTCTCTAAAAGAGCGACGCCTAAAATCTTATATGTTTCTTTTCAATTTACTTAAGTTACAGAAGCATGTGTGCATGCATTCCAGAATGACTCCAGGAAGTGACTCTGGTAAATTATAGTGCCATTACGCACAAACATGCAGACATGCAGTTTATATTTCGGTATGCTGACACTTTCCATTTATGATCATTTACAAATTTGTTTTACTCAAGTTGCGCGTCAGCTTAAAGTATTTTTAAGCTCTACAAGAATAGATTTCCATGCTGGAACAATCTAAAAACACCATGTCACCTTAAAATAATGAGTTTAAATCTTTTTCAAATATTCTCCTTCTCTGACAACACGTTTACATGTGATTTGCTTTTAGAATTTGACTTATACTCTATTGTTATTTACAGGAAATTCGTCTGAGAGTCAAGCTGCACTTAAGTCCCAATTGGACTTAATCTACATATAGCAATAGACAACGTAACGTTAACAATACCAACAACTGACATTTAAAAGTATCATCTAGCTAAGGGGTCTCAAACTCAAATTGGTGGGGGGCCATTTCAGCAACTGACAATTCATAGGAGGGCCGCTCTAACATTTAAGCGCAACTAAAAAAGTGAAAACCTGATGTAATTGATGCACTCAGACATTCTTCCCCAGAGTATATGCAGTCAAAGCTCCTTCTTTTTGTTTCTTATTGTACATATTAAAGGGGTAGTTTAAATTGCTATGAAAATACTACAAATTAATAATAGGCATAATAATTATTATTATTCTGCCCCAATCAATTGTTGCTTAACCAAAAGTTTAACAGATAGCATAAGAAAGCAATTTGGGTAACTTTAGTGACTTTATTGGCAATTGTTCTTCTCAGTATCTTTCTTTTTTTGTAAAATTACAACATATACATATATACATATATATATATATATATATATATATATATATATATATATATATATATATATATATTCACATTTACTTTAACATGTTCAATTCAGCCAGCAGTCAAATTTTAATAATGCACATTATTTATACAAATCTTAATATGCATATGAAGAAAATCTTTTTTTTTAATAAAACGAGACCATTTGAATCGAATATTGGCAAAGTAATCATATTTACACCACCATCATAACATGTAAGCCATGGAGATGTGTTTGTACAACACAATGCAGGTGGTATAAAACTGATTGTAATCAAATGACCAGTGAATATTTTCAGAAATAGAGCTTTAATAAAAATAAAGCATTTATGAACATATATTTCAACGTTTAAATCAGCCCTAGAAATAATCTGCATGTGTGTTACTTTCGACCGCACGCTGAGAGAAACCGAAAGTAACCTGAACATATAGTGCAGTACTTTAAATGTCCAGTAGGTGGAGGGTCAAAACCACAAGTGGCTGTGTGCAGTGCTAAATTTGTGAATAGCGAGGTCCCAGAACAGATAGAATCTGGCATACTACCCGAGGATGTAGAGGTGTCGTGCATCAAAGTGAAAAGTGAAGAGTGGGGGTGTAGGGTTCGGTGGATAGCAGGCCGTTGGATGGGAGAGCGGTGTCGCGGATGTAAGTTAAGAGCCGGGGCGGGGGTTGGTTGTCGCGGACGAAAGTTAAGAAAGTTGGGGAGTCACGAAACAAACTGAAAGTGAACAGCGACTGGGGGAGTAGGGCGGGTGAGTAGGGGAATCGGTAAAATGAGGTGTCGGATCAGATTTCAGAGGTGCCAGATCCGGATCTGGCGTGTTCCAGCACAAATTAAGCTCTGGCTATATGCGACTGCACAACAATAATAGTGAGTCAATATATAAAAATGTATGTTTTGGGGGCCAAAACTTTTGATGTCAGTTGTGGGCCAGAGGAAGGAGGAGGGGGGCCCCAAATGGCCCTTTTAACATTTTTTTCAGTGTCTTATCTGGCTAATATTTATTTACTTTCTGTCTCTTTGAAACATTGCAGCAAAGTGTAGCAACTGTGGTCCGCTTCCACTGCTGAACAAAAGCTCCCAGTAAACTTTCCTGTCCTTTAAAGAGAAGCCGGAGCATATACAAACTGACTTTAATCTTTAATAAAGCTAACAGCATTTAAAACATCTGCTTTACAATGCCGTCCAGCATATTAGCTCATGACTAAAATGCATTATCTTTTTTGACAGCCTCTGTTTTCACAGTCCACACTGCAACGTGAAATTGGCGTCTTCAAATTTATCCACTTTGGACAATGTTATCAAAAAGACAATCTCATTTTCTAAAAATGCTGCCTCACGGTAGGTGGAAGGCAAAAAAGGGAAGAAAAATATGTGTTTTTAAACAAAAATGTATTACCGTGGACCTGGCCACAGTGTGACATGGAATATTTAATGCTTATGCACATCAGATGATGTAATGACTCACCATTAAGGAATTGAAAGACAATTGTAAATGACTCACCACTGACAGTAACATGGAAGGTCTTGAAACAATTACGGCTGATCATCTTATAAACTCCAGTGTCTGTAGGTCTGGTGTTTGTGATGCTGAGATCACCAGTGCGTCTGTTCACGTTCAATCTGTTTCCGAATCTCTCAGGATTCCCTTCATCTGTACAGTTTTTATGTTGATCATTAAAGAATTCAGCTATGCAGACGCCATCAAAATACCATTTAATTCGGTCTTGCTGGTTTATTCCACCGTTGTTGTGTAGAATGACCAAATCTCCCTCCATCCCGAACACTTTGTTTTCATCGGGTTCAAATTCACCTGAAGAAGAAACGAACCATTAAAGGTCACTATAAATGAAGTTAACTGTGCTGAGAGTGCTGTAGATAAAGATAAAGATAGTCATTCAAACAACTTTACCAAAGCCTCTCTACTTGACAGTTGATCTCACGCATCCGCCATATTTGTAGTTTATTTACACTTTTTACCATAGTTTGTAGTTTTAATTAAATTTATGTCCAACACGCAATGTATTGTGGGCAATATTAGCGGTTAGAGTATGGACGGTTCTACACTTCAAATTTTTACCAGAAATAGTAAACCATTTGGGAATCTTTGGCATACTCTTTTCAACACTAAAGTTTGGGACACTAATTCGATTTTCGAATACTATTTAGGATGGGAAGCAAGAATCTACATTGTAAAAAGCACTATAGAATTGAGTCGAATACTAAGCAACAAATGTGATACTCACATTTCTCATTTTTGACAGGCACTGACTCCTTTTCCTCAATTCGATCAATTTCAGCTGCAAGAACACATGAAACAAACTCATGAGTCAATGTCAAAATGAAAAGTTCACCAATTTAAATGACTTCAAGAGTTCACACTTGAGCCTGGTTTATACTTCTGCATCGAGTGATCAACGTGACCCGTGTCGCATGCCTTGCGTGTTGTCGTGTATTTATACTTCTGCGCATTACTTGTGTTACGCTGCAATAATAGGCTTTTATGTTCCTCTGTGTCAAGTTTCTTCACTGGTGTTTTGTTTTTTCTGAACGCTGCCTTAATCTTCAAGAAGCTAAAACTCACTCATTCAGAGGCAGGAACCAGCGGACGGGCAATAACTTTAATCATGAGGTAACCACAAAACAAAACTTTCTATTTAGAGCTCCTTTATGGGACTCCACACTTGTAAACACTCACTCCAACGTGGTCCCAGGGCTCTGGGTCCTGGCCACATTCATCAGCGATACCAAGCCGACCAATCACAGAGCTTGCTCTACGTGTCGTTGCAATGTGTAGTTAAATTTTTTTGAGCGTTGTGCATCAGCTTCGGCGACGGCCATGGCAAGGGCAGTGCGTCCACGCACAGGCCGCGACGGAGCATACATGTGCGCTTGATACAGAAGTATAACTCAGCCTTAAGATATCGCTTGATGCTATTAGCAGATTTGCCAGGCGGGAACCCTGAGCTTGGAGATAATTAAGTCAAGGGCTTCTGCCTGGTCCATGTAAGGGGTCAGAGATCAGGTAGGTCTTATGAGCTTGGTAAAATGAGAAAAATAAGGAGATGGGGTGGAGGGGGGGAGGGGTGTTCTTCCAAAACAAAGATAAAGCAGTAAGGTGAAATCGCTCTATTAATTGTAGGCTTGGATCAATCTGATTGGATTATTGCAGATTACGGATGAGAGACCAGCCATGATCAATCATATCACATGCTCCTTTCGAAATTAGTTTATAAAACTTTGTGAAGTTTCACAAACTAATTTCGAGAGGAGGACGTTCATGACCATGCTGGCGGCACCAGAGGCCGCTGTCGAATATCTGAACGACTGAATGATTGACTGGGCGTCCGGCTAATTGACTGACCCACCCTCCTCCTTCCCTAAACCCAACCAAATTTACCAATTGACCCGCCCACCCGCTTACTTCCCAAAACCCAACCGATGGTTTACAAAAGCCATCCAGAAAAGGAAAAGGCCTCGTTTGATTTTCGGACCACGTTTTTAGATTTTACCACATTCTCACTCTGTTGTTCACTCGTTCATTTTGTTTTTTGGATTCTGTTTTAGTCTTACCTGATTTCTGGAACCGCTCTTCCCCGGACTGGAACCGGTCATCGTCGTGGTCAACTCCTCTCTGCATCTCAAGTCCGCCGACGTACACACCGAGCTAACGGGACAAACTGGTTGCAGTGGGAAAGCCCTCCACACGGAGGTAAGCGGTCAGCCGGTAAGCACCAAAAGGAACGGCGTCATACCACCTCGTAGTATTTACTTAAAAACACGTACCTCCGGCTACATAATTCGCGGTCTCCAGAAATGTTCATGGGACTACGTTTTCAGAATGAGCCTGTGTTGCTATAATCATTAGTTAGTCAATCAGATTGATCCAAATCCACTATAAGTAGCCTGGCTCCCTTATCTACGTTTTCCAAAGAAACCTCCCATCGACCCCATTTTCCCCTTCTCTCTTTTAACAGGGGGAGCTCTCGAGAACTACCTGATCTCAAACTCCCCTTGCATGCTCATCGAACAGGGAGGACCCCTTAGCTCAATTATCTCCGAGCTCAGGGTTCTGTCCCGGGACAGCAAGCCAAACCTGCTATTATTTTCAAGCAATATCTAAGTGCGAACTCTTGAAACTTAAATTGCGGCTCCACTTTCACAAGATGAAATCATAATCGAGTATACATGCAACTCACAAATTCATGTTACAGGAAGATAAATAGTTTTACATGTAACTGCAGCTACCGAACAAACCCTTTCAACCACAGCTAAATAATAACAACTCACCACAAATCGTAACGTTGAAGGTTTCTTCAGTGTTCTGGATCATGATCAGTAGTTTATAAACTCCAGAGTCTGTGGTTCTGGAGTTCGTGATTGTTAAAAATCCAGTTTCATTGTCCAGCTTCAGCCTGTCCGTGAATGTCTCTTTACACTTAACATCTGCACAGATCTTACTCTGGTTTCCGAAGATTTCAGCGATGCGCTCGTCATTAAAATACCACTTTATTCTGTCATCTTGGGATTTTGTATGCTCTACAGGTAAAGTGACAGACTCTCCCTCCCGCGCTAACACCGATACGCCAGACACACCTGGGAAGAAAAAAATGAAGAGCTGATCATAAAACACTTCAAATCAAATGCGACAAACTTCTACAAAACATAAACAACAGTTCAATAAGATTATAATTATAATGTATTAATGTAAGATTGTAATTATGCCTGGATTCATCAGGTACCATATGCTAACTAAAAGACCATTCATTTATTTTAACACCGCATTCTTTTCATTTCTGCTTAATAATGATGATAATTTGTAGTATACAACAAGAGAAAGTATCTTACCGCAAAGGCAGAATACACACAAGGCGAGCAAAACATAGATTTTCATGTTGTGTGGGGTATGCAGATCAAAGCAAGTGTTTTTTTTTTTAAAGCTGAGCGTGCTAGTGGTAATACATTAAATGTTTCAGAAGGAGGAGGAGAAGCTGTAGTACTCTAGAACCAGTAAATCTGGTTTTGACTTCCTATGTTGTGCCAAACGACATGTGACCTACAGTATTATTCATTCACATTCACTACGGCCAATCGGCTAATTTAGTTTACTCAATTCACCTATACCGCATGTCTTTGGACAGTGGGGGAAACCGGAGCACCCGAAGGAAACCCACACCAACACGAGAAAAAGATGCAAACTCCACACAGAAATGCCAACTGGCCCAGCCGGGACTCGAACCAGTGACCTTCTTGCTGTGAGGGGACAGTGCTAACCACTGAGCCTCCATGTCACCCCTAAAGTATTGAAAGTACTTTAAAAATGTAACTTTTTTCACACCTAACCCCGCCCCTAACCGGATTCCTCACAATGACGTCACTTGTTCCACTGAGCGCATTCCTGTCTGATATTGAAGGTCTGATGTTGCGTGTCTCAGCTTGTTTATGCAAGTCAAGATCCAGATATTTTTGGCTTCTGTATGTCATACCTGCAACATTGGGATGTGAAAATAAGAGATATGCCACCGCCAAATTAATATTATATTAAATATTATATTAAAATAACTAAATATGTTCATCTGGAGCTGTTTCATTGTAAATGAACAGTTAAACGGTCAGTGTTATGTTTTATTATTATTATTATTTACAACAAAAAAATAGTACACATTAAAAAAAAACCTGCAATTAAATTAGCAAACAGTTTTAACAATTAAAATGAATAGCTATTATAATGAAATAGAATTAAGGTATCAAATCTCATTAATTTTTTCTTCACTGTATAATTTACACATTCTGATTAAAGAGCAACTAACGAATCTCATTTATTTGGATTTTTCGCTTGATTACATTAAATAACAGAGGTGTCACTTAAAATATTATAACATTATAATGAAAGCATTCGATTTTTTTTATGCTCATTTAGGACAAAATCAGTTGTGTTTGAAAAAACCCCACTAAGATCAACATCTTTCAATGTTATTTTTATTAATTATGTGTATTTGTCTGTTTAAACATGCACCCAAAACCCAGACTTTCGCTCCACTTCAAATCGCGTGTAGAGAATCAGTTTGGCAAACAGCGTCTATTTATCACTATGGAGCTTGTCTGACAGTCATGCACCGCTATATGACTGTTTTGAAAATTGCTTACAAGTAGCAACAGTTCCTATAATAAAAAGGAAGGGAATCGCGCCGATTTCATATTTATTTCAGAGGCTGCCTCCGAAACTACCCAGTAGTTACTGCATTTGAATTTAAAAGTACTACCCGGCTATTAGAAAAGTACGTTGTATACAGTATGAATGCGAGTAGTATAAAAGGAATTCAGATATACTACATCTGCCATTTTGTCATAGTCACGTGACCTACCCGCTTTCACTCCCATTCATGAATTCTTTCGCTGGGAATCATGGGATGCGCACTTCAGAATCTCGCTGGAAGTAGTAGGTCATCCGGGTACTTCTCGCATACTGATTTTTGAATTCTTTAAATTCTGACATACTACTCGGCTTGCATACTGATTTTAGCGTACTATATAGTATGGAAGTATGCGGTTTCGGATGCAGCCAAAGTGTTTTCATGCCTAAAAAAAAAAAAATCGAAAGCACAGAACAGACTCACATTTAAGAGCAAGGGGCATCTCCTGGTGGTTCAGCAGTATGCGTTGCGTATAGGGAGAATCAGCTCTTGAATGTTTATTGCCACCCTTCATAGAAAGATTAAAAATGTTGGAGAAATACAGGAAAATACCTTTACAGGATGATAGCAGGACAGAATTGTAAAATACAGGAGAATCTGGGAAAAACGTGAAGGTCGACACATAAAGGTATAAGTGTGTTCAAACCGTTCAAACACGCAATCAAAACCCAGACTTTCACTCCGCTTCAAATGTTGTGTACAGAATCCGTTTGGGAAACAGTGTCTATTTATCACTATGGAGCACGTCTGACAGTCACGCACCACTATATGACTGATTGCATACACTATAAAAAATGGCCGTGATTTCAACGGTAAAAAAACTGTAAAAATGCTACAGTAAAAATCTGTAACCTGGTTAACAGCATGTTTCCTTAATATATACAGCGGGGAATTGACTTTCCCAGAATTCCCTGTATTTATCACTTTTTTGCATTTTGTTGACATTACTATGGATCTTTTTAGTTGTTTCCCCATCAGTTGTGTACATTAGAGATTTATTTTACATCTAATGTTGATAAACGATGTTTATTTCATGACTTTAATTTCATGTGTGTTATCATTCTGGTGTTTAGTAGCTGAGTGAATGACACTGAGCACCTTCTATTGACCTTATTCTTCAATGCGGAAGTGTGCGCTTTTTTGCGATTGTTTTAGAACTTCAGATTCAGCTGCCTACGGGAGAAATGACTAGGAACAATAAACAGCAGAAAACGGTCAAACTACTTACTCCACAAACAAGTGTTTGCACGACAATACAGACAAAGTAGAATAATATAATAAAAAAAATATCAGTTTGCAACACCAAGCAGCAAAACGAGCTGTTTTTAACGTTTAAAAATGAATGGAAGTAAATGAGACCGGAAGTCTTGAGCCAAAATGATTCAAATGGCTGCGCCCACTCGTACGCAGAGAATAAGGTGAATACACTGATACACTTTACTGCTTGTGGGAAAAGTTATTTGTGATGAGCTTTAGTTCATTACGTAACTTCCTCATCACCACCTGCATATGGCTGTGTTAACTTGTCTAACTGTGTAACAAAAGATGTGTAGATGTTGGTAATTCAAAATACAGACATTTTACCTTTTATAAATCAATGAAATACAGTAGTTTACCGTAAAAATGAGAAATTACTTACGGTTTGTACTGTATTTTTAACAGAAAAGTACTGGCAACCTCAGCTGCAGTTTTTTTACCGTAAATTTTACGGATTTATCTTTTACAGTGTAGGAGGGGCAAGGAAGGGATGTAATGGAAAGGAATGGAATTCTGCCATTTTTATATTTATTTCAAAGTGTTTTTATGCCCATATAAAATGAAAGCACAGAACAGATTTGCAATTAAGAACAAGGGGTGTCCCCTGGTGGTTTGGCAGTATAGTTTGCATATAGGGAGAATTGGCTCTTAATGGCCTCCCTTCATAGAAAGATTGAAAATACGAGAGAAAAATGGGAATATACTTTTACCGGATGATAGCGGGATAGAACTGTTAAAAAAACGGGAGAGTTGCTGGACAGGTATGCTGCACAGACTGCATGGATACGTCTCTATTCAAGAAAAGGTTTAGCATTTTGATGTTAAAATGTAACATCTGGAAGCAAAAATTATTTATCTTTTTTAGTATTAACAAGTCTTGATAATACAAAACAAAATAAAAACGAATATTCTTTATTTCTTTTTGTGGTTTCACTTTTTTTAATGACTAAACAGTTAAGCACTATTTTTGTTAAGCACTTTGATGACTACTTTTATTCATTAAAATTAATATATCTTTAAAAAGTTCATGAAGAATCTGTTTTGTTTTTTGCTGAATTCATTTCATATTCTCACCACATGATGGTAATAGTACACACCATGACATTAAATTAGCCAATGTTGCTGCTGAACTGGCTAAATTATTACATTTCTGTTAATGTGTGGTCTTTTTATTAAGCGCACTTGCTGTGCACTAGTCAGCAAAAAAAGTGGCTGTTTTGGGCTTAGTGCCTTTATTTGCAATCTAAAAGACTCTGACTTCATCTCTCCAAGTAAACAGGTATAAATATTAGCATATTATAAAATATATCTTTCGCATTATAAAAAAATGACAACCGTGTTGAAAATGAAACCAAATAATTAACACATCCGTTGTGGTTTACAGTATTAAAAGCCCTGGTTATGTTGCTAGTGGTCTGCAGAAACATGCTGAGCACAGTGAGTTGATATTCAGAAGTGAAAAAGCTTTTATTTAACCACTTGAAGGTAAGTAAATAGTTAGTAAACGTACTTTTGGGGCGAATTAACGTTTTTAATACAAGACCATAATGAATAATAATGATGTGTAAGAGCCCATTTGTGTATGAGGGCAGTGGTGGAAAGAGTACTGAAAAATCATACTTAAGTAAAAGTACCATTACTTGCCTAAAAATGTAGTGCAAGTAGAGTAAAAGTATCTGTTGTAAATATTACTCAAAGTATGAGTAAAACGTAGACATTTTAAAAGTACTCAAGAGTAGTGAGTATTAAAACTGTTAAAAGCTGATGCATTTATATGTCATTTGTGGATGTGTGCAAACATAACATTCTGTAGTGCGTTTAGATATTGCCCATCAGGCACACCACCAGGGGCGGACTGGCCATCTGGCAGACTGGACAGTCTCCCGCAGGGCCGACGTACTTTTTGGGCCGGACTGATCATCTTCTTATGATCTGATTGGCCCATAAAACACTTGGCAGACTGTCATGTTTTTCTGCCTAATTAATTGACGATGCTTTGATCTGCGATGCTCTGAAAGTAAGATGTTTCTTTTTCTGGCAGACCGGCCCATGTGACATAATCTGCAGCCCATTTGTTCTTTTCTTTGTTGACATTGGGCTGACCCAATCACAAACTTCTATTTTGGGCTCTGCGTAAGCGTGCAACGTCGGTGTGTATTTGTCAAAATAGTTGAGTGTCACGCCTGTTTCTTACCCCACGCCCACGTATGGAGAGCAGAAGTTGAACAGGCATTTGCCTTTTGAACAGGCATCTGCGCGCAGCAGATTGACAACTGTTGTTGCACAGATCAATATGGTTGTGTTTATTCTATCTAGTTACCTATTTGTCTATATAAATTAGTGGTTCTCAAAGTGGGGGTCGCAGGACAATGAACGGGGGGGGGGGGGGGGGGGGATTGTGGGTCGCCTGGTCATTTAGAAAAATCTATTTATTTTTATTAAACCATAAGAATTACCATATTTTATCCATAACCTACTGAAAAGTAAAAAATTGGTTGTTTGTAGTTACTATATATTTACTATAGTAGCTTATAGTTTCTAGGTCTATTGGATTGCGACCCCTGGGGTGATTACATTATATTAAAGACACAGCAATAGCGCCAGATGCAGTAGATTGATTTTATAACACCAGGTTAGACTTTCTGGCACATGTACAGCATTGACATACATAAAAAAATTCAACAAAGAACAGACTTGGGTCTATTGGTGTGTGTGCGCCATTGCATGCAAAGTTTCTGTATTTATAACCACCTCAGAAGATATTGGGAGTCGGAAGTCATTGGCATTATTATTTTGGGGGTCACGGGCTGAAAAGTTTCTGAACCCCTGATATAAACGAATGGGAGTTGGTAAACCTATTCAAGGACGTGCACAGATGGGAAGCATTCTGATTGAATATAGTGGGCCGCTCTGTTCCAAAATGCCAGGGCCGATTTTTTTGTCCCAGTCCAGTCCAGTCCTGCACACAACATCATAAGATGTTAATATTAGGTTAGATTTAGCTTGTGATGTCAGGTGAATAAAATTCAATGTCTAGCCAACATCTAAGAACAATGTTATTATGATGTCCGATAATGACGTCAAATGACGTTGATATTTGGTTAATTTTAGGTTGTGTTAGAAACTGACCAAAATCCAACTTTGAGCCAACATCTTAAACCAACATCATATTAATATTAAATACTGAATCGTCAGGTATGGCAACCAAAATCCAACGTCTGATAGATGTCATACTGGTAACGTCCACACAACATCAAGCTGTAACATCATTAGACGCTGACATTTAGTTGATTTTACTTTGGACGTTAGACGATGACGTTGACCTAAAGTTCTGACATCAATCCAATTTTCATTAACAAACAAAATGCAATGTCCCTTCGAGGTTTGGGTACAACGTCAATCTGACGTCATGTTGATGTCTTGTGCCTGCTGGGTGTTTAAGACCTTTCGGTCTTCATACAGTAAACATCCGTCATCTTCTCATCAGTGACATGCATCTAAACAGTCTCTGGGTCTCTGTGTGTAAAGATTTTGGACATCTTCTTAGACGCTTAATGCTTCCAAACAGTTTGCTGCAGGTATAAATCACCCATGTCTTGAGGGAGTTTATTATGATGCGATTTACCTTCTATGTGTAATTTGATTGGATGGGAATCACAGGACTGATTTTTCTAATCCCCATAGACAAGAAAAAATAAAGTAATGATGCAGGCTGAAGGAAAGTAGTGGAGTAAAAGTACCAATACTGCAGTAAAAATGTACTCAAGAGAAAGCAAAAGCACACATTATTAAAACTACTTAGTAAATTACATTTCCTCAGAAAAACTACTCAACTACAGTCATTTGTGTATTTGTAATTTGTTACTTTACACCACTGATAAGGGAAGTGGAGGAGGTTCATACAGCACCAGAGGAAGCCCTACGTACACAGATGAAAGATATTTGTCCACCCAATTGATCAAATCAGATTTCCGAAGAAAAACAACCACAGCATTTAGGTTGACACAGAAACTGAGCTGCTCATGCCACACTTCAGTAACGTGGTCAATGGTGTTTTATTTTTAATGATTAAAAAATTCCATAAGATTTATTTAATCTTGAAAGTTTGGCTGATTAATTCAATATTCACACTATTTAATATTTTTTAACTTTGATATCTTTTGATTTATATAACAGAGAAGAACAATTCTAGCAGGAATTATTAATGTTGTTTATTACATAAATATTGACCATTTGATAAAGAATGCTATCCTGTGTTAACAGTTAAATCTTTATGAGTTAGAGTAGTTATATATCATCAGAAGTGTGTGTGTGCGTGTGTGTGTGTGTGTGTGTGTGTGTGTGTGTTTGAGAGAGAGAGAGAGAGCGATAGATAGCGAGAAAGAGAGAGATCAAGGAAGGCTTTTGTTGTGGGAGGAAGTTCATCAGATTGATTGTGATCATCCTTGTCTTTTACTGTAGATGAGACTTTTCATAAACAACTGAAGAAAATGTTTCTTATTAACGGTTTATTCTACTTGTCCTGTGGGCATCTGATTGGTAAGTCACAAATATATTTTCATACGGCCTGATTTTGATTATTAACACTAGTTTAAAGTTCACCCAAAACTGAACATTTACTCATCCTTCAATTGTTCAAAAGCTGTTTGAATGTCTTTAATGTCTCTTTAAAGACAAAAGAAAGCTGTAAACCTGTAACCACTGACTTCCATAGTTTTTGTTTTTCCTACAATGGAAGTCAATGGTTACAGGTTTTCAGATATCTTCAAAATATCTTCTTTTGTCTTTAACTGAAGAAACAAACTCAAAAAGGTTATATGATGATTAACTATATGAGGGAGAACTATATGAACTATAACAACTATATGAGGGAGAACTATATGAACTATAACAACTATATGAGGGAGAGTAAATAGTAAGTAAATTATTTTTGGTGGGGTGAACTACCCCTTTAAATGTGATGATATTCATCTGCCATCACATACAGCGGAGAAAATAGGTATCGAACACGTCACCATTTTTCTTAGAAAACATATTTCTAAAGCCGCTGTTGACTTGGAATTTATACCAGATGATTATAACAGCCAAAGAAATTCATATATGAAAAGAAAACAATATTAGTTTACAAATGAAATGATGTGTAATAAAATGAAATGATGCTGGGGAAAAGTATTGAACACATGAAGAAAACGAGATGTAGAAATGTAGTGAAAGACCAGACAGCAGTTGAAATCTCTCAGTAGTTCTTCAGCAACCCTCTGCCCAGTGTAAATGAATATCAGCTGCTTCAGTCCAACAACTACATTAGCAGAAGGATAAAGATGAAACCAGGGTGGACATTTCAGCAAGATGATGATCCAAAACACAGCCAAGGAGACTCTCAAATGCTTTCAGAGAAAGAAAATCAAGCTGTGATAAAGAAAAGCAAGAATGGCGCAGCCAATCACCTGATCTGAATCCAATAGAAAATACTAAATAAAGATCAGATTTGACAGACGAGAGCCACAAAACCATCAAGAGTTTTGTGCTCTGTTGAAGTCACAACCATATCACCCTGCAGCGCAAGTAACTTGGTTACTCACTGAAGCTAAGCCTGGTCAGTACTTGGATGGGAGACCACATGGGAAAACTAGATCGCTGTTGGACGTGGTGTTAGTGAAACCAACAGGGGGCGCTCAACCTGTAGTCTGTGTAAGTACTAATGCCCCAGTATAGTGAAGAGGACACTATACAGTCAGTAAGCCCCGTCTTTCAAATGAGACGTTAAACTGTGGTCCAGACTCTCTGTGGTCATTAAAAATCCCATGGCACTTCTCATAAAGGTGTAACCCCAGTGTCCTGGCCAAATTCACTCCATTGGCCCTTACCCATCATGGCCTCCCAATCATCCCCATCCACAGAATAGGATCTATCACTGTCTCTTGTGAAGCACTTCGGGTGTATGGCCATACATGACATATGATATATAAATATGCATTACATTACATTACAAGTGAAAAAAAAAACACATTTGAGCAATTCATGTAACTTCATTCTCCATATGAGAGGCGTCTTTCAGCTGTCATCACCAAAAAGCCTTTTATATTATATTAAGTACATAAGTCACAAATATATTTTCATACGGCCTGACTTTTATTAATAACACTATTTTAAGGGCATAGTTCACCCAAAACTGAACATTTACTCTTCCTTCAATTGTTCAAAAGCTGTTTCAATTGTCTTTTTGTCCTGTTAAACACAAAAGCTGAAAACCTGTAATCATTGACTTCCATAGTATTTGTTTTTCCTACAATGGAGTTACAGGTTTTCAGATATCTTCAAAATATCTTCTTTTGTCTTTAACTTAAGAAACAAACTTAACAAAGGTTTTAACTATATGAGGGAGAGTAAATAGTAAGTAAATTGTGTATTTTTGGGTGAACTACCCCTTTAAATGTGATGATATTCATCTGCCATCACATACAGCGGGGAAAATAAGCATCGAACACGTCACCATTTTCTCAGAAAACATATTACTATGAAGTTCAGAAGTTCAGAACTTTCTCCTTCTGTCATTCCATTGTAATTACAACTCATTTTTCAGGATTTTAGTTTTGTTTTATTTTTATGTTTGTATTTTTATCTGGTTTAATTCCAATTTAATAGCTCCTTTAGAAATATTCTTCCCAGGAAAAAAAAAATAACGTGTTCAATACTTATCGCTTATTTTAAAGAGCTGAATAAAGTGTGAAGAAGAATTAAAGAGCATTTTTACTATATCTTGTCAGTTTATCTTCATGTATTTATATAGCTCTACAAGCTGATAAAACATATGCATCAATGTAGGGCTGTGCATTATGATAATATACATCGTACAGACAAAATAAAGAGTCTATCGTTTCATATTGTGTACTGTACATTTTGTGAAGTCACAAAATACACTGTTTATGATAATACTTTTACATTGCTTGAATTATTTGTAATCTAGTGATGCAGGCAGAAACGTTTCAACAAAGCTGTTTATATTTTGCTCAACGATTTGAGTTACTGTTCTATCAGCTGGAACCAGTCTGGCCATTCTCCTTTGACCTCTGGCATCAACAAAGCATTTACGCACACAGAACTGGATATTTTATAATCCCAATAGATCAACGGTTTTTGAAACACAGGCCAGGCAGCAGCATTATGTTGTGGGGCTGTTTTGCTGCAGGAGGGACTGGTCCACTTCACAGAATTGATCGCATCATGAAGAAAGAACATTATGTAGAAATACTGAAGCAACATCTCAAGACATCAGCCAGGAAATTAAAACTTGGCCACAAATGGGTCTTCCAAACAGAACATGACCCTAAGCATACTGGCAAATTAGTTAAAATGTGCTTTAAGGACAACAGAGTGAATGTTTTGGAGTGGCCATCACAAAGCCCTGACCTCAATCCTATAGAAAATTTGTGGGCAGAGTTGAAAAAGCTTGTGCGAGCAAGACAGCCTACAAATCTGACTCAGTTACACCAATTCTGTCAGGAGGAATGGGCCAAAATTCCTTCAAACTATTGTGAGAAGCTTGTGGAAGGATACCAAAAACATTTGACCAAAGTTATACAGTTTAAAAGCAACGCTAAAATAATACCAAGGAACTGTATTTAAACTTTTGACTGTCCAGAAATCAATCAAAAGAAAAATTCTCTCATTATTCTGGCATTTAGCAAATGTAAATGATTTAGGTAATCCTAACGGACTATCTAAACGTTAGGTAAACGTTTACTATGATTTACCATCAGACATTTAGAAAAAAATGGTTATGTTCCTTTTCTAAACTTCTGGTTTCAACTATATTTTTTTGTCATATTGCTCAGCCCTATTTCAACGAATAGTACTTTTCATTTCCTTCCCTTTTCTCATTATTCAGTTAACTACTGTGATTAATAACATAATTCAAATCATTAATCTGTGACAAAACCTGTTCTCCAGGTGTGTTTGTTCAATCGGTTTCAGTATTAGAGGAAGGTTCTGTGACTCTAAGCACTGGTGTTACCGAAATACATGAGGATGATGATGTACAGTGGAGTTATGGAGGTGGACACTCTCTGATTGCTGAAATCAGCGGTGAGGCTAAAATCTTCTCCACATACAATGGTCCGGACGGGAGATTCAGAGACAGACTGATGCTGGACAACAATACTGGATCTCTGACCATCATGAACATCAGAACTGAACATGCTGGAGATTATGAAGTGAAGATCAGTGGATTGAAGCTGACAACAAAAACATTCAAGGTTTCTGTTTATGGTGAGTAGTGTTTTTTGGTTTATTTGGTTTTTTTGGTCAAACTTGTGCACTTGTAACCAGTAATGTAAAGTAAATTACAAATACTCAAGTTACTGTAATGGAGTAGTTTTTCCTCAGGAATTGTAATTTACTATAGTTTTATAAGTGTGTACTTTATACTTTCTCTTGAGTACATTTTTACTGCAGTATCGGTACTTTTACTCCACTACTTTCCTTCAACCTGCATCACTACTTAATTCTTGTCTATGGGGATTCGAAAAATCAGTCCTGTGATTCCCGTCCAATCAAATTGTACATAGAATTAAAGAGGTAAATTGTAAATCATAATGACATGGGTGATATATAATTTCTGCAAACTGTTTGGAAACATTATAAGTGTCCAAGATGTTTAAAATCTTTAAGGCAATGGCACAGAGACTATTTAGATGCATGACATCGATGAGAAGATGACAGATGTTTATTGTATGATGACCGAAATGGCCTTAGATACCCAGCAGGCACAAGACGTCAACATGACGTCAGAATGACGTTGTACCCCAATGTCGTGGGGACGTTGCATTTTGTTTGTAAATGAAAATTGGGTTGATGTCAGAACGTCAGGCCAACATCAACGTTCAATGGCCTACCTAAAATCAACCAAATATCAACGTCTAATGATGTTACAGCTTGACGTTGTGTGAATGTGACCAATATGACGTCTATCAGATAGATTTTGGTTGCCATACCTGACGAATATGTCAGTATTTGATGTCAATATGACGTTGTTTTAAGGTGTTGGCTCGACGTTGGATTTTGGTTAGTTTCTAACACAACCTAAAAATCAACGTCATTTGACGTCATTATTGGACATCAAAATAATATTGTTCTAAGACGCTGGCTAGACATTGAATTTTGTTAACTTGGTGTCACAACCTAAATCTAACCTAATATTAACATCTTATGATGTTGTGTGCCTGCTGGGCAACAACTAAACACACTACATAATGTTACGTTTACACACATCCACAAATGACATGTAAATGCATCAGCTTTTTACATCGTAATACTAACTACTCTTGCGTACTGTTGAAAAGTTTACTTTTTACTCAAACTTTAAGTAATATTTACAACAGATACTTTTACTCTACCTGCACTACATTTTTAGCCAAGTAATGGTACTTTTACTTAAGTATGATTTTTAGTACTCTTTCCACCACTGACTAAATGAGGCAGGTGTGAAAACACTCTGCGTGTGATTCTGTGTCCTGATATACCAGCCTGATCTCACGAGGAAACGTAACTATTTCACGTTTTGTCAGTTTAGTAGCTAATTTGTATGAAGTTCAGTCATACATCAATGTACAATTTTAAAAAGGAGGCGTGGCACGCCCCTAAACTCAACTGCCATTGGAGGATGAGCAAATCGTACTAAATTGTATGAACAAAGTAGCCACTGAATCAAAAAGTTACGAATTGCAGTGAGATCGTGTTGGATATACTCACAGTACATCTCTTTTCTGAAGTTTAAAATGAATGGATGTGCTGCACTCTGTCCTCCCAATAGCAAAATAAACATGAAACAGCATTTAAAAGAGCATCCAAACATCTCAACTTATGTATTTTTACAAGTTCTGCATAAAATTAGCCAATTATGTCAACAGATCATAGAAAATTACACTGTTTTTATACATTTCTGTATGTAGTCGAGACTATATAATCTTTAGATCTGGCTATGTGAGGGTAAAATTTGAATTGTACCACGGGGCTGATGAATGCTCGACTCTGATTGGCTGATGACTATTCAAAGGTGTGCTTTTATTTTCAGATAAACGCACAGCTAAAGTAGTTCCGGCAAGTTTCAAGTGCATTACAGCTTCATATCACTACGCTGAATGGTTTCATTTATTTCACAACAAGTGAATAATCACATCAAAACACAGCAGAAGGCTTTAGATGAGATTCATAAGACCATCATCCTACACACAGGTGCAGTTTGAGGACAAAAAAAGCATTAAACAAACCTTGGTTGAACATTATGTATAAGTAATTCTAAGAACATGCAAACTACACACAGAAATCCCAACTGACCCAGCAGAGGTTTGAACCAGGAAGCTTCTTGCTGTAAGGGGACAGTGCTACCCACTGCGTCACCCTGAAAGAAAGTAGTCACAAAAAATAAATTAAATTTAAAAAACTAATCTACTAATCACTAGCGACTAGCGACTAATCACTAGTGATGTGCTAAAATCAATCCAAACAAGCCCTTTAACACTTGTAGCGCCAAGCCCAACACTTTAAGCTGCTGAGCGATGCTGGATATGCATGTAAATAGACGTGCCCACTTGTAATGGTCACACACTCTTTTCCATTGCTGAATGTGGTAAATTTATTTTACTCTTACTTTTCTTTGTTCTGAGTGACACAGTACATATCTGTTGATTCTGTTTTTCAGCTCGTCTGTCTCCTCCTGTCATTGACAGAGTCTGTTCAGCATCTTTCTCAAAGTGTTCAGTGCTGTGTTCAGTGGTGAATGTGAGTGCTGTGAGTCTCTCCTGGTACAAAGGAAACAGTGTATTGTCCAGCATCAGTGTGTCTGATCTCAGCATCAGTCTCTCTCTACCTCTGGAGGTGGAATATCAGGATAACAACACCTACAGCTGTGTGATCAACAACACCATCAGCAACCAGACCACACATCTGGACATCAACACACTCTGTCAGACATGTCCAGGTATGCTACTAATTATATTCTGGGCTGATTTGTAAAGGTACATTAGATTCAATAACAGCTTATTTTGTCTATTACAGATGAGGATTTACCTTTATTTTGCATTGTGTTGATTTGCGCTGCCGCTGCTGGACTACTGTTAATCGTAGCTGTGTTCTGCGCCTGCAAAAAATATAGAACTGGTCAGTGACGCAAGAAATTAATCTGTATAAATATACTGCTCTTTACTAAGATGCAGAAGCAAAGATATTATTAAAAACTCTAATATGAACACATCTGTGTTTCTGTTAATGCAGTCGCCACACATGAGAAAGACGGAAATCATTCAGCATGGTGTAAACCAAAAATGGTAAGATCATTCATGATGTTGTTGCAGGAATTAAAGCTCGATGACTAAAGTTTTGAGTCCATCAGACAGTCATTATTATCCTCAGCAGACTCTTTAACATCAGGAATACTTTGTTGATAATTGTGCTAACAGTTCTACCTACTGTATAAATACACAGGGTTATTTTTCTCCATATCCACCAAAACAAAGGCAGTTTATGACCTCCAGAACTGTCTTTCTTGAGTGTGCACTGTCAAAAAGCATCCCACACCTTCAAAAACCACCGCATGTTCAATCAATTACATATTTAGGTGTACAGAATTCATTTATTAAATACAAAAAGGCCCACAGTGGCTTTTCCTTCTGCTGCAACCTCCATTTTTCTTTTTGATATTTGGTGCTGGTTTATCAGGAAGTGAGAATTTTGTCCTCTTTGACTCACTGGATGGAAATTAGGGATGGACACGGGGACGGTTTGCTGTCAAGTGTGACGTGGCTGGGATGAGAATCAGCACCTCCAAGTCTAAGGCCATGGTGCTTCACCAGAAAAAGTTGGTTTGCCATCTCCAGGTTGGAGGAAAGTCCTTACCCCAGGTGGAGTTCAAGTATCTTGGGGTTTAGTTAACGAGTGAGGGATGAATGGAACGTCAGATTGACAGGTGGATCGGTGCAGTGGCAGCAGTAATGCGGTCGATGTATCGGTCTGTTGTGATAAAGAAAGAGCTGAGCTGAAAGGCAAAGCTCTCGTTTTCCAGTCAATCTACGTTCCTACTCTCACCTATGGTCATGAGCTTTGGGTCATGACCGAAAGGACAAGATCTCGAGAGAAGTCAGCTGAGGTGGCTCGGGCATCTGTTTCGAATGCCTCCTGGACGCCTACCTAGAGAGGTGTTCCAGGCATGTCCCACCCTCAGGGAAGAACCACGCTGGATGGACTATATCTCTCGGCTGGCCTGGGAATGCCTTGGGATCCCCCCGGAGAAGCTGGAGGAAGTGTCTGAGGAAAGGGAAGTCTGGAATTCTCTTCTAAGGCTTCTGCCCACGCGACCTGGCCTCAAGAAGAGGACGAAAATAAATGAATGAACGCTTTATGAGCATAAGTCTAATTTGAATCATCATGTAGGGAACATATAACCTTCTTATAGTCATTTTACAAGTCTTGACGCGTATTAGTGCTTTTACATTTGACCACGACACGATAGTCCATCCAATTCAGTGTATCTTCGTTTATTTTTTACATCAGACATCCACTATTTCATCACAATCTGCTTACATACAAGTTGCTTGTTCCAGCTTGATGAATTATGACTCCAATTTTACACTTTTATGGTCAAAAGCTTGTGCTCTCCAACTCCTGCACATCACACTAACAACTCAAGTGTGCCACAAAAACGTGCATACTAAAATAGTAAAACATGCACAGTAAAAAAGTAACTCATATGTCAAACAAATCAGCGAGAACACATTATATAACAAAAAATTATGGAAATTACCTAGAACAATAAACTATGAAATATGGCTCCTACACTTTAGATGGAAACACTGCTTATGGACTGTTTGTGAGCTGCTCTGTGGAACAAGATTGTATCAATCAACATGAAGCTTTAACCGCCATTGGCTGCTTAAGTTTTACACACAAAACAAGCATCTCAGGTGTTGCTTATTGAGAGAAAGGAAATCATTGTCATTTTAAAAGTTGTGATGAACTAGATCTGAAACTAAGAAAAGTAGAATTTGTTTGGCAGTTTAAATAAGTCTGATAAACTGATGTCATTTCTTTTTGCTGCACCATGCTGTAGTTTTAAAAACATTATGGTTTTTAGTCACGGATCAGACCATTTTTCGGATCGGCCATAAAGGGGAGGAGACAAATGTAATTTGCTTTCCATTTATTACAAAAAACAGTACTGCAATATACTTTTGGTTTTAACAAACAGAACTTAGAACCTGTCATTTCATGAAAAATAAAATGAAGAATTATTCAGCTGATTAAAAATAAATTGTAAAAAAAAATAAAATAAAAAAAAAAAAAATCACTGTTAATCCTACAGTTGCCGATAATGCTAAATGTAGAAATCTAACATCTTAATTTGTACAACTCATATTTATTTTTAGTTTCATTTTCAATAAATGACTGAGTTATTCACTCATAAAACTTCATCTTTCTTGCTAGATGTGTCATTTTTGAAGAATTATTCAGTGGCATATTTTTGATGGCTGGTTGTCGCCACCTATTGGTTAAACTATGTAATTGCTGCCTACAACTTTCATTTTTGGCCGCCGTTAAATGCACATCATGGTGATTTTAAGCTTTACCATAAACATCAGTGGTCTAAACATCTGAATTATTGACTATTATCCCAGTACTTCTGTGTTATTTGTAACTTCATAACTAACTCAAAAGACTAAATCTATTTCTTGATTTTTGCGGTTTTCAAACACAGATTTGAATGCAGCAAAGGATTAATAAACATATGCAAATCACTATCATTTCTAATTTATGTTGCATGAATGTTGAGATCCTGATCTTTTATTGATTAATCGTGCAGCTTACACTGAATGCTTTAAGGCAGGCTAAACAAGTAGTGACAGAAAACACCTTTAATAACCTAAGAAACCCACCACCACATCCCGAATAACTTACCATAACTTCTTCCGTCATCATTACATTTTATAGGAAAGACTAAATGCTTTCATATATGTGATTTTAATGACGCGAGAGGCAATCTCTCAGTGATCGTTACAAATTTAAGATTAATCTACAAATAAAAAAAAAAATTACTAGCCTAATCAATGGGTCAAGTATGATTGGAACCATGGGTTGTGATCTGTATAAATCACAGATTAACCGTGATCCATTACACCCCTAGTATTTGTAGAGTAAGCTTTGCACACACACACACGAAAACAAGTTAATCATCTAATGACACATCAACATGATTATTGTGTTTTCTTGCAGAAATCAAAGGACCCCGTGTATGAAAATGTCCCTAAAAAACGATGATAAAATACTGCATCTACTGGAAGCGTTATAAACAGGATGTCTGTGTTTTTGCTCACCTATTTGTTTGTTTAATAATCATGTTTGTACATTGTCTGTTGTAACAGAGTGTAAGCCTTATTTTAAGTTTGCAATCTGTCATTTAAATTGAAACAATGAGTTTTTATAATGATCAGTTTCAGTGCTGTGTTTTTCTTTGTGCAAGTATGCTCATTGTATTTTCTTTTGTAAATTATATTAAATAATAGTTAACAATAAGATAATAAAATAATTTTTATAGAATCACTTAACATTTAATTGGTATTAGATGATAATGGAATTGCATTTACGTTCAATAAACGAAAGCACACAATGCATTAGATTTGAGATTTGTGTTGCAATTACCCATTTTGAGCAGCAGGCGTCACAATTGTGCGGTGTTTTAGACATTGTTAAAAAAAACAAATAAACATTTTACAAAGTAATTTGGTCAAACTTCAGAAAAGCTTCCTTTCTCCTATCATTAGACAAAATAATAATAAAATTAATTAATTAATTAGAACACACAAGCTTTGCAACACCGATTCTCAACCTTAAAACAGGCTCCACTCTTCACCACAATTGTCGCCCCCAAAAAACTAGCTAAATCTCTAAATCTGCACACACACTGTTAAGGATTTTTGTAAGTTACACAGTATTTAACTGTAATATGAATTTTACTGTAGGACAGTTACGGAGCATGTTACTGTATTTTAAAAGTGCGTTACAGTATATTTACACTTCATTCCATTCATTACATATATACATTCATTAACATACAGTTGAAGTCAGAATTATTAGCCCCCTTTTGATTTTTTTTTTTTTCTTTTTCAAATATTTCCCAAATGATGTTTAACAGAGCAAGGAAATTTTCACAGTATGTCTGATAATATTTTTTCTTCAGGAGAAAGTCTTATTTCTTTTATTTCGGCTAGAATAAAAGCAGTTTTTAATTAAAGAAAAAAACATTTTAAGGTCAATATTATTAGCCCCTTTAAGCTATAATTTTTTTTTGATAGTCTACAGAACAAACCATCATTATACAATAACTTGCCTAATTACCCTAACCTGCCTAGTTAACCTAATTAAGCCTTTAAATGTCACTTTAAGCTGTATAGAAGTGTCTTGAAAAATATCTAGTCAAATATTATTTACTGTCATCATGACAAAGATAAAATAAATAAGTTATTAGAAATGAGTTATTAAAACTATTATGATACTATTCTTCTCTCCTTTAAACAGAAATAGGTCAAAAAAATAAACAGGGGCTAATAATTCAGAGGGGCTAATAATTTTGACTTGAACTGTATGTGTGTGTGTGTGTGTATATATATATATATATATATATATATATATATATATATATATATATATATATATATATATATATATATATATATATATATATATATATATATATATGCACATTACACTTACAGAGACAAACAACTTAAGACATATTGTCAATTATTTTTTTCTTCTTCAGATATTTTCTTTCAAAATATAGTAAATATCAAATGTATGTACAGTAAAATCGATGCATACAAGACCTTCAAAAATCAAGACAAAAAAAAAAAACTGTATATAAAGAATGGACACTGCACACTGGAGCCAAAGACAATTGCATAATTGTTCTCCTCGTACTCTTGTCTCTGCTTCTTAAACACACACTAAAAAATGACTTTTTTCTGATGTTTGGACTTAATTGTTTTATGTTAAATCCGCTTACATTAGTAAAAGCTAATACATTTACTTAATTCCTTCATGTTCCAATACAAATCATTGTGTGGAACCCAGCATTTGTTTTTACAGTGCATTCAGTATTCATATTTCACTTTTGCATATTACAACTGTGAGGATTTCGTTATCTTCTTGTTTGAGTACCTTCTGTTAGCAATGCAAAGCTCTTCTAATGCAACTTTATAATTATGCAAAGTTCTCGAGACAACCAGATGTCCCTGTTTTTTTAAACTTATGGATAATCATAAGTGACATTTATTATTTTTGAATCCTATAAAAAAAGGTCCTCAGAAATCTGGTCACTAGCCAATAACACAATACCTTTATAAAAATGCTATAACCTTAAAATGATTGGTTATATCCACATTTTATCAACAAGGATGTACTTATTCTTCTCAACAGTCACTCTGTAAAAAACATGTTAACGAACAATTGCTAATTTGGGATTTTGTTTTGCTAGTTTACACATTTATTACAGTATATTACTTCTATGATTGCATTATCGTGCATTGATCTCGAAACTTTGGTTAAAAGGCTTACCAATTGAGCTTTTATTTATATTTTCAATAGTTCTGAAGTCAGTACCTTCTCTTATTTTGCAGATTTATTTATAGATGTATTATGTCTTATGCCATATGGTATTAAACTACTAAAACTGTCAATAAAAGCAACTTTGTCGTTACATTTTCAACATCAACAGCTGTCAGAGATAAGTCCAATATTACAATTAGAATAGAAAATATAAATAAAACTAAACAGAACTGTCAGTAAAAGCAGTTACATTTCTTTCCGCACATTTTGGTAACAATTTTCAATAAAGGAAATGTAATGCGTCTACAAACATGAACAAACAATCAACAATACTTTTATTACAGTATTTATTCGGCTTTGTTAGAGTTAAATGAAAATACAGTTGTTCAGAGATAGTTCATGTTATTTCAGAGAACATAAATGCTGTACAAGTATTGTTTATTGTTTGTTCATGTTAGCAAATACATTAACTGCGTGTTCTATATTGTAAAATCTTACCCATAGGTTTTTACTGCATAATAATAATAATAATAATAATAATAATAATAATAATAATAATAATAATAATTGTTATATTGTTGACTGTAGCTGATAAAACTTATTGAATTTCTTCAGTTTGCATATCTTTCATCTTTAACAGAGAAGTTTATCACTCTGCAATATTTTCATGCTTCACACGATTGGCTGGTCGCTGCAAACGTCACATTTTATTTGCAAGTGCTCAAGAATTTAAAGCCAGAACTGATGGGAAATTTTAAAGCCTCTGTTGTGACACCGCATACCAAGGTCAAGCCTGATTGCGTTCACCAGGACGTCCTAATAATCTCATCCAGACATCTTAACCTGTGAGTATAGTCCATCTTTATGTTTGTAATGTGCATTGCTTTGAAGCGAAGTATCATCGACCCTTTCACAGACAAATAAAAAATTTGAGTTGAACGTCACGTTATTTTAATGTGACCATTATTTAGAATGCATCACTTTTACATTTCCATGGGACGCGTCAGGTTTATTAGGTGACACAAAGCAGCCTATATGACTACGAATATACAGTTGAAGTCAGTATTATTAGCCCCCCAGAATTAATCGCCCCGTTTATTTTTTCCCCAATTTCTGTTTAACGAAGAAAATTATTTTTCAACACATTTGT
This sequence comes from Danio aesculapii, assembly GCF_903798145.1. Taxonomy (NCBI): domain Eukaryota; kingdom Metazoa; phylum Chordata; class Actinopteri; order Cypriniformes; family Danionidae; genus Danio; species Danio aesculapii. The sequence goes on from NC_079456.1 coordinate 7,357,901, forward strand.
AAACATAATTGCTTTAATAACTTTAGCTTTAATAATCTGTAATAAGTGATTTATTTTATCTTTGTCATGATGACAGTAAATAATATTTGACTAGATATTCTTCAAGACACTTCTATACAGCTTAAAGTGAAATTTAAAGGCTTAATTAGGTTAACTAGGCAGGTTAGGGTAATTAGGCAAGTTATTGTATAATGATGGTTTGTTCTGTAGACTATCAAAAATAAAATAGCTTAAAGGGGCTAATAATATTGACCTTAAATTTTTTTTTAAATATTAAAAACTGCATTCATTCTAGCCAAAATAAAACAAATAAGAATTTCTCCAGAAGAAAAAATATTATCAGACATACTGTGAAAATTCCCTTACTCTGTTAAACATTACTTGAGAAATATTTTAATAAGACAAAAATCTCAAAGGGGGGCTAATAATTTTGACGTGTGTGTGTGTGCGCATATATATATATATATATATATATATATATATATATATATATATATATATATATATATATATATATATATATATATATATATATATATATATATATATACATATATATACATATATATATATATATACATATATATATATACATACATACATACATACATACATACATACATACATACATACATACATACATACATACATACATACATACATACATACATACATACATACATACATACATACATACATATATATATATATATATATATATATATATATATATATGCGCGCACACACACACACACACACACACACACACACACACACACAAAACAAAATTATTAGCCCCCTTTTGAGATTTTTTTTCTTTTTTAAATGTTCAATTTTAATAAGGAGGCATGACACCCAAACCCAACCATCATTGGGGGATGAGCAAATCATACTAAATTGTATGAAAGAGATCATACAAACTCATATAAATTAGCCACTAAACCAAAAAGTTCTGAATTGTCGTGAGTTTGTGCTGGAAATATTAGCTATTTCGATTCACATTAATAGGAATTGTCATTTGAACAACTAAAAAATGATCGTATTATTTGATCTATGATGAGTGACAGATGCCGCCATGATATGAGTTACAGAGCTGATGGATTTTCAACACGTAAAATCATCAACTTCTCGTAAAATACATTAAAGTAACATTTGTTTTTAACTGGGAGAAATATAAAATAAACATTTAGCAAACTAATGTTTCAGTAACCTAAACAGTCCATATATGATGTAAAATTATTTTGTTGTGCATTCTACAAACTAAAAAGATTTAGAAAATAATTACATGCATTTACATCCCCGTCTTTCAGCAATTGAGTTGGTTCCCAAAGCCATACATTTTTTTTTTTTCTCATTTAAGAACTTTTTCAAGTGGTTATACATCACAATAGTAGAAAACTTCCATTCATGGCAACTTTAAGCATCTGAAACCTAAAATAAATGTTGTGTGACTGAAAACACTAAGTTGTGATATGCATGAGTCTTTTTCTGTCTCATTGTAGCCATCACGGGAAAGTGAATTTGAAATTAGCAGCTGATTGTGAGACACTGAATCTTTAATCAAAGGGTTAATATCTTTACGCTCAAATAACTAACATTCAAAGCAGTACGTACATATAAGCAAGCAGTATTGAAAAAAAGCAACATTATTGGAGCATATGTGTGTCGTTGTCAGATTTTTGAGTTATTTTGCTAATGTTTTACAGGACTCCAGACAAGAAGAACAGTGTGGTATGTCTTCTCTAATTTCACTTAAATTATTTGTGACTTACAGAGCACAGTTTCATTGTACCAAATATTAGATAATGCTTTAATGTACTGTTCATCCTGTTTACCAGATCATGAAGACCCGTCAGTACTCTGCAATTCTGCTGCTGGTTATTTGGACATCACTGTCTGTTAAAAGTCAGAATCATACCGCCTTCATAAACAAACATCTGGCTCCAGTTGGCATGAAAGAAGAAGACTGTACCACTCTGATCAGCCAGAGAAACATAAAATATAATAACACATGCAAAAAAATAAACACCTTCATAACTGAAACAGAGGACAAGATTAATGCTGTTTGTCAGACACAAGCGATAGATGAAAGGAATCATAGGGGCACAAACTTTAATGTGATTGTCTGCACCAATATACTCAACAGTGAGTCTAATTGTACATATAACGGTGTTAAACAAACTACTGACATTATTTTGACGTGTGACAATACAGGGCCAATACATTATGGACGTTCTAACAATTCTCAAGGCTAAATACAGCATTACATAGCTTAAATTTACTTCCCCATTATGTTATTTCTTCCTTTGTCATTATATTTTCCACTGGGGTTGTTTCAGCGCATTAGTGTCTTGGTTAGATCTGTCAATGTCTTGTAGCCAGTATGGCAAAAAGAATGGAAAAGGAGAGAATGAAATGTTATCTGGTCATTGAGAGTCTGTCTGAAAACAGACAAGGAAAGAAAGAGGAATGCAAATATAAAGTGATTTTTGCTAAAACCCACTTAATTAAAATTTCTACCAGCATTAAACTGGTCTCCTATAGATTCTTTTACAATATGATCAAGGTAAATTGTGCTTACTTTGTTGTCTGGTAAGCGTGCAAGTATCTTGTGTTACTTCTAAATGACAGTACTAAATGTATAAAAGATATTGTGACAAAATAAGAAAAAAAAAATGACAATCTTGATCCTGTTTTGAGGTTTTTCAAGCAATTAAAAATGCAACAACGGCACAAAAAACCTCCACCAATTGACGGAAAAGGAGAACAAACGCTTGGGAGAAACCAGACTCATGGGGACAAGGAGTGCAATGAACTGTATGAATGACAGTATAAAATCCACCCAATGCACACAAGAAAACTACATATTATAATATAGCATATATCTTACATAGGCACATTCTCACAAGATTACATTATTGAAAGTATAAATGAAATCAAAACTAACCATATTGTTAGCTCGCATTGCTAGTTTTGTGGTGAACAATTAATCTGTGAGTGTCATTAGGAAAAAAAGTTTGCCTTTCATAATAATAATAATAATAATAATAATAATGTGATATTTAATTGCAATCTAAAAATGCACTTCCTGTTAGGTTTCAGTTCAATTCTCAGATTATGTCTATCTGAGATAATGTGGGTAGCTAACATTAACCACGACCCTCCAGCTGTCAGTTTTGACAACAAACAGAAAGGGTGAGGAGGAGATGTCTGTTAGGTTGTAATAACTCTCTCCAAACCCTTTTCAAGATCTTTCTGAATGAAATCCCTTTTTTACTACATCCAATCAGCTTGCAGGACAAAAAAAGCCACGCCCACTATTTTCTCATTTAATTTTTCATTTCTGTAACAATAAACAAAAAATAAATAAATAAATAAATAAATAAATAAAATGGTCGCAACTTCCAGTTCTAGGACATAGCAAACGAAAACAAAAAATATAAGACTATCACGCAAACTTGTCTGTTTATTGAATACAAGCTTATGATTTATGCGTGTTAAGTGTCAGAATGCTAGCATTATTATTGCCCGCATTTTAGCATTTACCATGTCACTGCCATAGACTGTAAAAGCTTACTGCAGACCATTTTGGGAAAGTTAGTGTGCCTTTTATCTAGTAAATTGCAGGTAAACAACTCCAGCAATGATGTAAATATTTACTTTCCATCCTAACAATTCCACACGAAAAATACTTTAGTAATTTGCAGTAAATATTATAGCTTTTCTGATCTTTTGTGGTAGTTTTGTGTCAACAACTTGTGTGTTTATATAGTTGAAGTCAGAATTATTAGGCCCCCTTTGAATTTTTTTTCTTTTTAAAATATTTCCCAAATTATGTTTAACAGAGCAAGGAAATTTTTCACAGTATGTCTGATAATATTTTTTCTTCAGGAGAAAGTCTTATTTGTTTTATTTCGGCTAGAATAAAAGCAGTTTTACATTTTTTAAAACCATTTTAAGGTCAAAATTATTAGCCCCATTAGGCTATATATTTTTCTCGATAGTATACAAAACAAACCATCATTATACAATAACTTGCCTAATTACCCTAACCTGCCTAGTTAACCTAATTGACCTAGTTAAACCTTTACATGTCACTTCAAGCTGTATAGAAGTGTCTTGAAAAATATCTAGACATAACATGAATCAGTTATTAGAAATGATTAATTAAAACTATTATGTTTACAAATGTGTTGAAAAAAATCTCATTAAACAAAAATTGGGGAAAAATAAACAGGGGCTAATAATTCTGACTTTAACCGTGTGTGTGTACACACACACACACACACACACACATATACATATACATATACATATATATATATATATATATATATATATATATATATATATATATATATATACATATATATACATATATGTGAGGGCTATGCAACCGCCTGAAGGCTGCGCCGGAGCATACACATGCGCTTGATGCAGAAGTATAAATGCTACAATCACTCGACGGAGAAGTATTAATCAGCTTTAAGTCATAAATTCTAGATAAAGCCTGCTAAATGTCTGCGCCTGATCCAGTTCTTATATAAAAGTTAATTTACTATGGACATATGACAGTGTTCATTATTCTAGAATTACAAAAAGAAAAGTTTGTTGCCAAACACTGCAAGGCTAGTATAGTAAAACAAAAGTATGAATGAATTTCTTGGACTTCCAACAGTAGTTATAGATAGATAGATAGATTTAACTTTGGTCAAATATTTTTGGTATCCTTTCACAAGCTTCTCACAATAGTTTGCAGAAATTTTGGACTATTCCTCCTGACAGAATTGGTGTAACTAAGTCAGATTTGTAGGCTGTCTTGCTCGCACAAGCTTTTTCAACAAGTTTTCTATAGGATTGAGATCAGGGCTTTGTGATGGCCACTCCAAAACATTCACTCTGTTGTCCTTAAAGCACATTTTAACTCATTTGCCAGTATGCTTAGGGTCACGGTCTGTTTGGAAGACCCATTTGTGGCCAAGTTTTAATTTCCTGGCTGATGTCTTGAGATGTTGCTTCAGTATTTCTACATAATGTTCTTTCTACATGATGCCATCTATGCTGTGAAGTGGACCAGTCCCTCCTGCAGCAAAACAGCCCTACAACATGATGCTGCCACACCCATACTTCACAGTTGGGATGGTGTTCCTAGGCTTTTGTCCTCCAAATGTAACACTGGTCATTATGGCCAATCAGTTCAATTTTAGTTCCATCAGACCACAGGACATGTCTCCAAAAATTATTCTGTTTCCCAGTGTAATTTAGCAAATTGTAATCTGGCTTTTTTGTTGATTCTGGCTTGTTGATTTTCCCATCTTGTCACACAAGGAAGCAGTGTGTTTGAGGTTTTCCTTGAATACTATTCCACAGTTAACCTCCAATGAACTCAAATGTTGTCAATTAGCCAATCAGAGACTTCCAAAACCTTGACACCATCATCTGAGCTTTTTCAGAGGTGTAATAATCTTATTGTATGTAAACTTGACTTTCAAGAAAAGTTATAACAATTTCTCAAAAAATATCTCTCTCATTATTCTGCTATTAAGTATAACAGAAACTAATTTGATAATCCTAACTTGCCTAAAAGAAAATAGTTTAGTCACATTAACATCTGTCTTTTTAAATGGTTATGTGCCTTTTTATACACTGCATGTAAACTTCTGGTTTCAAAGACAGACAGACAGAAAGACAGACAGACAGACGTTTTGCTCTCAATCCAAGAAACTAGGATTTTAGGACAAGATGTATGAAAATGACAACTTTACATTTTGTGTGAACTATCCCTTTAAACCCGAATCGTCACCAGTTTACGTGGAAATAGAAAGCACGTGACTGCCGTTGTGCTAAAGCTGAGATACAAAACGTGAGAAAGAATTACAATAATCAACATTTGAAGCGGATCAAAACCTTTCCTCAAAGTTATCCTAAAACTACTGAATATCACCCATTCTTGTCTTGGGACAATTTAGGCTACAGTACATCAGCTACGTAGTCCCAATATTGATTTACAGAACATTTAAATAGCAGTTATTTTTGAATGGGATTCAACTTGCTTATGCAGGTTCAAGTCGTACAATCACATCAAATTAAAGACCACAACGTGGTAATAAAATTGCTTTTACCTGCTTTTTACCGGATTTAACTGTTCTATGATGGATGGTTGGGTCTGAAAGCTTGGAGCAGGATGTTTATCTGCAGCATGTGTAGAAATCCGCGCTTTTACCTCATTCTTCCAGAGGAAATACAGCGGCGCGCTCGAGCTCAGCTTCTGTAAACAGTAAGCCCCGCCCCCTTTGTCCCGCCCCCTTTGGCCATCACCGACATTCTGAATCAGAATGAGTTTTATTCGCCAAGTGTGCACAAACACACACACACACGCACGAACTTTTTTGTGTGTGTGATTTTTCAGGAGTTCATAGGCATATGTCAACACAATAACACAGAAGTACATTTAAATACGTGGTAATTAAAGGTAAATAATTAAAAATGTTAAGTTAAATATATGCACATCTAGATGGTTTATGTGCAAAAGGTGTATTGTTGACTTTTTTTAACTGTAGAAATAAAAAAATGTAATATTTAAATAAAATTATTCACAATTAAGTGGCTTTATTGTAACATATTAATGTTATTTACAAATAAAGTTTATAAAATTCTAATGTTATTGTAACATGACAATGATATTCCAGCATTTCCATAATGCGTTTAAAAAAATAGTGGAAACCAAACGCTAATGTTAAGAGTGTGAATAGTGAAAGTAAAACCACCATTACATAGTTTGAAGTGCAATTCACAGTTATGACCAGTAGATGTCGTCACATGACAAACAATCTCTCTGTTCTGCTCTTGTTATAAAGTCTCTGTTTGACAGGCAAGCTAAATTATCAAAACAAACTTAATTGTTGCATGTCTGAAAATAACTTATTTTCATATGGAGCAAGTGTTTCTACAGGTGTAAAAAAGTTTACAGTGTTATACATGTCATTTTTAATCTATAACTATACACTTACAACAAAGTCTATATTCTTACACTTACTGTGTCAGAGAACCAGTGATTTAAAATAGCACAACACATTAAATAGTTTGAAACACGAAGATATTCTGAATAATATGTATGCTAGTTTCTTAAACTTGTCAGCATGACCAACTAAAAAAAAAAAAAAAACAGTTTACATAGAGTGAATGAAACTGTCCAAGGGCATGTTTGCACTGTGATTAAAGTTCACATTAGGTCTAATAGTTTCTGGATGCAGACTCGGATATGCAAGCTGAGAGAGAGTCTGCATACCTCAGACCTGCAATGTCAGACACAAAACACTCAATGGAGCTAGTGACGTCACTGCAGTTGTGTGCATTAAAAGCATTGCAAGCAGCTCAGGTTTGCAATAAAAAAAGTCCTGCAACATGGACAGACAACTGTGAGAAGCAAGTTCGACGTTTTTCAGGGCTTTATTCACAGCAGCGCTGTTTATTACAATAAAGACTTCAGGCAAAAGACAACCAGGTAAGAACATTGTATTTTTACTCAAGTGTAGACATTTATACAGAAGAAGTGTTAAAAACGAAACAGTCAAAACATTAATACAATACAAAACGCAACCGAAAGTAAGAGCATGGAAGCCCGTTCCCGCCACTGAATAAAAAAAAGTAAAAAGTCAGACTTGCGAGTTATAAAGTCAGAATTCCGAGTTATAGTCGCAATTCCGAGTTATAAAGTTAGAATTCTGAGTTATAAAGTCAGAATTCTGAGTTATAAAGTCGCAATTCCGAGTTATAAAGTCAGAATTCTGAGTTATAAAGCCGAAATTCCGAGTTATAAAGTCAGAAATCTGAGTTATAGTCGCAATTCCGAGTTATAAAGTCAGAATTCTGAGTTATAAAGTCAGAATTCTGAGTTATAAAGTCGCAATTCCGAGTTATAAAGTCAGAATTCTGAGTTATAAAGTCAGAATTCTGAGTTATAAAGTCGCAATTCCGAGTTATAAAGTCAGAATTCTGAGTTATAAAGTCGCAATTCCGAGTTATAAAGTCAGAATTCTGAGTTATAACGTAGCAATTCCGAGTTATAAAGTCCGAATTCCGAGTTATAAAGTCAGAATTCTGAGTTATAAAGTCAGATTTCTGAGTTATAAAGTCAGAATTCTGAGTTATAAAGTCGCAATTCCGAGTTGTAAAGTCAGAATTCTGAGTAATAAAGTCGCAATTCCGAGTTTTAAAGTCAGAATTCTAAGTTATATAGTCATAATTCCGAGTTATAAAGTCAGAATTCTGAGTTATAAAGTCGCAATTCCGAGTTATAAAGTCAGAATTCTGAGTTATTAAGTCAAAAATGCGAGTTATACATGAGTTTCCTGTTGTGGCGACTGATATATGGAGCGTTAAAGACGCATGCATGCACATTAGCTCATAATCACATATCGCCTATACGCGACCTTTTATTGTTTATCACACTTTCAAAAAGGAAATATATAGGCTATACTTGAACTATGTCTATTTATTTATTTGTATGGATTTGTTCTTTTTTTTTTAATTATGCCATTTGCACCATTTGGTCTAAACAGCAATTATAAAGCATCAAACAGAGCGCCTGAAACTATTAGCTGTGGATTGTCTGATTCCTCCAATAGTCTAAAATGAAGGTTTCTATATTATTTAGCTATTACATGTAAAGCAATGACATGAGTTACATTTTGTTGTAGTTATTATTTGTTTCATATGCCCTCGTGTGTTGCACTTGGGAGCTGCAGATATTTACATAGACTTTATAAAGGGCTAAAACTTAAAGTGTTGTATTAGTTCATATTTCAGTTCAGTAAAAGTGTCAACCAAATACTGTGTCCTCCTGGCCTTTATTGGGAAAACCAGATCACAACCTAAAGAAAGAGTCTTTAACACTACAGTTGGCCAATCGCCACAACAGGAAACTCTTTTAAAACTCGCAATTCTGACTTTATAACTCAGAATTCTGACTTAGTAACTCAGAATTGCGACTTTATTTTTTTAATTCAGTGGCGGGAACGGGCTTTCATAGCTAGTATAAATGTAAAAGCAAAAAAAAAAAAATAAATAAATAGCAAAAGCAAAATTAGGCTAATATTTTAATGTTATTGTTATTATTATTATTATTACCAAAGCAATTGGGTCAGGATTGATTTACAAGCTGTTTTGACGTACGTGTTTTCTCTCCAGGTCATGGAGATTCTTCAGTCTGCAGTCATTTTTCTGCTGGTCTTCAGCTTCTCTTTAACAGCTGCTGAGGTGCCGCCAGATGTGGCGCCCCGTTATCAAAAATTCCTCAGGCAGCACGTGGATCCTGATATGAGTGTGCAAAAGTGTGACAGTGAAATGAGGGAAAGAGGGATCACTGCCGGATCTGGAAACGACTGCAAAGAAATAAACACCCTCATTCAAGCAAATAAACGTGTTATTAAAGACGTTTGTGGCAAGGCAGGAACTCCCAAAAACAACCTGTTTATAAGCAATCAGCCTTTTCCTGTAGTCACATGTATATTGAAAAGTGGGGAGAGACACCCGCGTTGTCAATACCAAGGTAAAAGAAGCACTCGTTATATTGTTTTGGGTTGTGATAAAGGCTGGCCTGTCCATTATGAGAAAGGCATCACTGTTGTAAAGGGGGGGTCAGGCTATAGCATCTTAAACCTTTTTAAAACAATCGTTTATCATGCCTTCTCTGTCGTATTTCAAATACTATCTGGTGAATGTCTATGAGGAAAGAAAAATGCGCGTCACTTTTAAACTCACCTCCTTGCACTCCTTGTCCATCTAAAACACCAGGTCAATATCTGTAAACATGAACTTTCCTTTTTTGTCTTTATACATTACTTCATAGCCATTTCTATTATTTTACAGATGAACGCCATTTAGTCAAGTATGTGGAGTCATGTGTGTTTTTAATAGTTTACTAACATTCTGTAAAAGTATTTATGTCAGTATACGTTTTACGTAAGGTTTTCTTTCAAATAAAAGGTTTCCAATCCATGGTGTTTTATGGAAAAGTTATTTCCGATTGAATAATTTAGATACTCACGATGAAAATGTACTCACACTTTACTCTCCCCAAAACCTTTAGAACTTTCTTTTTATATTCAACACAAATACTATATTTTGAAGAATGCTTAAAATGAGTAACCACTTGACAAAACAATCACCATAGAAGTTGATGGTTACAGGCTGGCTTTCCAACATTTTTCAAAATATCTTCTTTTTTCAACAGAAGAAACTCAAAGGTTTGAAACAAATAAAGTGAGAGTAAATGACCATTTTCTTTTTGGGGGACTTATCCCTTTACCAACACTGCATTTTGCATGGTCTAAGTAGTCTTACACTGTATTATTTTAACTTTTAAAAGAGTGTGTTTTACTATAATTTAGGCCAGAAATGCTACTAAATAAGGAGTTGTTTGGAAGTACAAAAAAAGTCCATACATACCATACTGTGATGAGAGGAGCCAAATTATCCAGAGGTGTGTATATTGAAAAAAAAAAAAAAATTATATATATATATATATATATATATATATATATATATATATATATATATATATATATATATATATATATATATATATATATATATATATACAGTTGAAGTCTGAATTATTAGCCTCCTGTTTATTTTTTCCCCCCATTTCTGTTTAACGGATGGAAGATTTTTTTTAACACATTTCTAAACATAATAGTTTTATTAACTCATTTCTAATAACAGATTTATTTTTATCTTTGCCATGATGACAGTAAATAATATTAGACTAGATAATTTTCCATACTTCTATACAGCTTAAAGTGACATTTAAAGGCTTAACTAGGTTAGTTAGGTTAACTAGGCAGGTTAGGGTAATTAGGCAAGTTATTGTATAACGATGGTTTCTTCTGTAGACTATCGAGAAAATATACAGCTTAAAGGGGCTAATAATATTGACCTTAAAATGCCTTTTAAAAAACTAATAACTGCTTTTATTCTAGCCAAAATAAAGCAAATAAGACTTTCTCCAGAAGAAAAAATATTATCAGACATAATGTGAAAATTTCCTTGCTTTGTTAAACATCATTTGGGAAATATTTGAAACAGACACGCTCACACATACACAAACATGCATATATACCAGAAAAGTATTTGAGGAAGCAAATGAACTGAAAAACAATAAACAGAGAGAACACATTTAGAAGTAATTTTTTACTTGCCTGTCAATAATATACATTTAACATGGGTCAACTCTGGGAAATTCCACGTAAGCTTCAGTTTAACGGTAATAAAGTTAAAACAATAAAGTGGGGGAAAAAGGTGCAAATTTGGGAAAAAAGTGCTGAGACAAATTAAAGTACATTTTTGTCTCTTACATGTACAACGCTACATTTTGATACAATCTGACAATGTTTCTTCTTTATTACCATCACTTATTGTGGACATCAGACACTAAACAGCACAATACTGGATATGATGAATCCGTGTTACACAAGCAGCAAAAAATGTAGCTTAGTGTGTTATTTTTTTTTTAAGTGAAGTTTTACAAACTAATTTCAAGAGGAGCACGTGATATGATTGACTGCAGCTGGCCACTCATCTACATTCACTAGTTAGCCAATCAGATTAACCCCAACTCACTATAAGTAGCCTAGCTAGAACTACTCTCTTATCTTCGTTTTCCGAAGAAACCCCCATCCACCCCCTCTCCTCATTCTTGCTTTACCAGGCGGAGCTCTCGAGAACCACCTGATCTTGTACTCCACTCATATGCTCTATGGATCAGGCGGGAGCCCTGGGCTCACCTATCTCCGAGCTCAGGGTTCTCTCCTGGGACAGCATGCCAAACCTGCTAACAGTTGTCAAACAATATTTAAGTGTGAACTCTTGATATGCTTAAATGGAAATGCCAAGATGTAAATAATGCTTAGGATAAAAATGTTATATAATGAGGAAAAATGTGCATTTTCTACAATGGAAAAACACTTTGCAAAAAATTCCAGCCTATGCATCAAAAAGTTGTGATTTTGTTTAACAGATCGTGTGATGATGGATGCCATGGGATATCATTAATGGTCAAACCAGCAAAACAACCCCATTGTAAAACATCTGAAATGTTGTTTTGGTCATTCTGAAATTACTTTGTCCATTATCACTGTGGTTCAGTATTATCATTATTATTATTATCATCATCATCATCATCTCCAGAACTGTATTGAGCATCTGCACTCCCAAAGAAAGTCTCCGAAAGCTACTGCATGTTCCTTGCATTTCATTTTCTGAGGCGTAAATAATTAAATTAGAAAAAGGCTCACAGTGACTTCTACCACAGACATTTTTCGGTTGTTGATATTTTGGCACTAGTTTATCAGGAAGTGACAATTTACATCTTGTTTACTCAGTGGATGGACGCTGTGCTTTATTTGCAGATGTTTTATGGGATATTCCAGTGTTGCGCATAAGTCTATGTGCATCTTTGGATGAACACATAGCTAATGTCCATTTTTAAAAGAGTTTATAAATCAGTGATGTGTTCTGTAACGTGTATTAGTAACTGTTCTGGTTTAGAACTCCTGGACGGAATGTATTAAAGGGCACATGTGGTGAAAAATCTACTTTTCAAGCTGTTTGGACAGACATATGTGCATGTACGGTGTATAGTCCGTCATATTGGGGTGAAATAAACACACCCAGTCTTTTTTTTTTTTTTTCAAATTTAACAACATAAATACGGTGGACCAATTGGAGCGGTTTTCAGATCGGGTCACCTTTATCAGGCTTGCGTTTTCACTACCAAGGGTACCCTTTTGGTGGGCGTGGTGTATGACAAAGTTTCAGTCGACGTCATTCTCGCTGGAGGAAATGTCTACAATAAAGCTGTATGGGTCATTCACATATCATATGAGAATCACTTCTCACAAAACAGATGCTTCATACACATAAATACTTGTGTAGAAATGTTTATTACTAACCTTTCAATGAACATTGAGTTGATTATAATTGCAGATCAAAGACAGAACGAAACAGCCTACTGTAACGTCTGTAATTATATTAAATAACTAAATGAACATATATAAACACATACAGCCCCTTACAGTCTCCGATATGTTATCAATTACAGAAGAACTACACACAACAGACATTTCGTCCGTATTTAGGTTCAAAACAACACAAAATATAGCCCACAGTCAGTGAAAACCTCTCATCTGTGTCTGTAATTTTCAGCAGCACATGTAGCCTCTGTTAGAGAACAATTCCATCATTCTGATTTCATATTAGTCCAAAAGGCGATAATAACAATAACAGTTAAACAAGGCATTTTATTCACGTTTGCTGAATAATAATGTGCTCCTTTTTTCTGGCTTCTCCTTTGTTTCTTCATGCTTCACTCTCGCGTTTGTCAGTGTCTGACAGGATCGGGTTTCAAAAGCAGGTCAATAATCAAGCGCAGGTTATTATCATCAGCTCAAGAAGTTTGTTATTTCAGATATAGACGCGTGGCGAGCGCAAGGAAGAAAGCGAAACCGCTCGCACTTTAGACTGCCTCGTAAAAAACGCGACACAGGGTAAATCTGCTCTACTCCATGGCTTTGTGGCTGTTTATCAAGGTTTGTTTGAGCCCGGGTCGACCATGGCTCGTTATTATGTGTATAAATAATTCCGCTGTAATCTCTCAGCTGTGCGTGTATTTTAAACATGGCGGTTTTTTTGTTTTCATTCTGGCTTGTTGCGTAAGCGAATGACGTATCTCTGTAAACCAATAGCGATCAGCTGCACGTCTAGCTCCACCTTTTGGTACCCTTTCTCGTGTTTGGTACCCTTTCGAAAGGGTGCCGAAAAAGTGGTATGGTTCGGTACGCTTTTTGACAGTGGAAACCAAACCAAACCGAACAGTACCGTACCACTCAGTGGAAACGGGCCTTAAGTCTGTCTGTTGTCTGATGCAGCCGAGAGAGGAGATTAATGGCCCGTTTCCACTGAGTGGAACGGTACGGTTTGGTTTGGTACGCTTTTATGGCCGTTTCCACAGTCAAAAAGCATACCGAACCGAACCGTACCGTACCACTTTTTCGGCACCCTTTCGAAAGGGTACCAAACACGAGAAAGGGTACCAAAAGGTGGAGCTACACGCGCAGCTAAACGCTATTGGTTTACAGAGATACGTCATTCGCTTACGCAACAAGCCAGAATGAAAACAAAAAACCCGCCATGTTTGAATTACACAGCGAGAGATTATAGTGGAATTATTTATACACATAATAACGAGCCATGGTCGACCCGGGCTCAAACAAACCATTTCGTCATCTTGATGAACAGCCACAAAGCCATGGAGTAGAGCAGATTTACCCTGTGCCGCGTAGTTTTTTACGAGGCAGTCTGAAGTGCGAGCGGTTTCGCTTTCTTCCTTGCGCTCGCCGCACGTCTATATCTGAAATAACAAACTTCTTGAGCTGATGATAATAACCTGCGCTTGATTATTGACGTGCTTTTGAAACCCGATCCTGTCAGACACTGACAAACGCGAGAGTGAAGCGCGAAGAAACAAAGGAGAAGCCGGAAAAAAAGGAGCACATTATTTTACAGCAAACATGAACAAAATGCCATGATTAACTAACTTATTATCTTCACATTTTGGACTAAAATGAACTGGGAATGACGGAATTACTGTCTAACAGAGGCTACATGTGCTGCTGAAGCTTACATACACAGATAAGAGGTTTTCACTGACTGTAGGCTATACTTTCTGTTGTTTTGAACCTAAATACGGGCGAAATGTCTGCTATATGTAGTTCTTTTGTAGTTGGTAACATATCGGAGACTGTAAGGGGCTGTATGTGTTTATATATGTTCATTTATTTATTTAATATAATTACAGACGTTACAGTAGGCTGTTTCGCACTGTCATTGATCTGCAGTTATAATCAACTCATGTTCATAGAAAAGTTAGTAATAAACATTTCTACACAAGTATTTATGTGTATGAAGCATCTGTTTTGTGAGAAGTGATTCTCATATGATATGTGAACGACCTGTACAGCTTTACTGTAGACATTTTCTCGAGTGAGAATGACGTCGACTGGAACTTTCTGTCATACACCACGCCCACCAAAAGGGTACCCTTGTTAGTGGAAACGCAAGCCTGATAAAGGTGACCCGTACCAAACCGAACCGTACCGTACCAGTCAGTGGAAACGAGCCATAAGGCATGCAGAAAGGCACGTAGAAACGGTGGGCGGGGAGGACTAGCCTTAAATGCGCAGTACACCAAAACAGCCTCCTGGTGCAAAAATGTATAAATCTTATACACAGAATCCTACAAAAGGTATAATAAAAAAATCTGATGGGTGTTTTGAGCTGAAACTTTACAGACACATTCTGAAGACGCAAAACACTTATAATAAATCTGAAAAAGGGCTAACATAGGTGCCCTTTAAAGCTGGCCACAGACATCTGTGTTGAGGAATTGTCCTGTCAACAAGATGTTGTGCAGAGAGAGCTGAAGCTCTGTTCATTCACCTTTTTACTCCAGCAGAGAGCTGATCCTCCACTGATCCTCTTCAACACCTCCTCCAAACTGAAACTAATCAGTTTATTTAGCTGACTTTCTTCATGTTTGTCCAATAGCATATTCTCGCCAGTTTCTCTTTCAGTATCAAAGTGCAGTTTTATTAGCAGCCTGAGTCTGATTTAAGAATCTCCCATGACCCTCAAAGGAACGTTAGTAGGATCTTCAGCAACACCTTCCTGCTGGAAAATTCACAAAATGTAAAAGACATGATTAGACCCGGTAACACAAGTGTTAGAACTGTGTTTCCCGCTGTTCTTATTGGAACACAAAAGGTTTTTTTTGGCCCCTAACATTTCTTCAATTGTATCCAAATGTAATCTGTAACACACCTGTACAAAACCGTCTGCACTACAGTAATGAATATTTATTTACTACATTATCCCATCTAAAATGATTAAAACTCTTTTAAAAAGTGATTTGTATCAATTGTTTGATTACAGGGAGTTATTGAGGTTACTGTATTTTTGTTTATAGTGTTGACATTGCCTCACATTGGGTTTTACTTTGTCTAATACCAATCAATCTCAGACATTTTAGATAAAGACCAAAATAACATTGTCTGCAAATTCATTTACTAAACATGTTGTATTTCTTATTTTCAATGTACTGACACTATCCCTTCTTAATTTAGAGTGAACAGATCAGTGTGATGTGATACAAAGTTATGAACATTAGACCTAACATCTAGCAGTGAAATGTCACAACACTTTGAAAAGCTTTGATTAAAGAAATCCATTTACAACTTGAAAGGCCTCTAGATTACATTTATTTTAATCAAATAAAATATGATCATGCCTTGATATTTAATTAGGACAGTAAGGTCTGACTTTGCTTAGACAAAAGTCTTGTCACTGAACAGAAATATTGTGTGAGCTTGGAGGACTGCATCCATACATCTCTGCAATTACTCAAATCACTTATTAATAAAGTCATCTGGAATGGCAAAGAAAGCGTTCTTGCAGGACTCCCAGAGTTCATCAAGATTCTTTGGATTCGTCTTCAAAGCTTCCTCCATCTTACCCCAGACATGCTCAATCATATTCATGCCTGGTGACTGGGCTGGCCAATCCTGGAGCACCTTGACCTTCTTTGCTTTCAGGAGCTTTGATGTGGAGGCTGAAGTATGAGAAGGAGCGCTATCCTGCTGAAGAATTTGCCCTCTCCTGTGGTTTGTAATGTAATGGACAGCACAAATGTCTTGATACCTCAGGCTTTTGATGTTGCCATCCACTCTGCAGATCTTTCGCAGGCCTCCAAACTAAATGTAACCCCAAACCATGATTTTTTCTTCACCAAACTTGACTGATTACTGTGAGAATCTTGGGTCCATGTGAGTTCCAGTAGGTCTTGTGCAGTATTTGTGATGGTTGGGAGGCAGTTCAACAGACGATTCATCAGAAAAATCGACCTCTGCCACTTTTCCAAATGATCAACTAGAAGTGAAGTTAATTTTTGTTGCTCTTTCAACTAGGATAAGACTTATGTCTGGTAGTGTATATATATATATGTTTCCAGCATTCTTCAGCATAACTTATTTTGTGTTCAACAGAAGAAATAAACTCATATCTGTAAAGGCTGAGTAAATGATGCCAGAATTTTCAGTTTTGAATGAACGATCCCAACATTGAGTGATCCTACTCACAATGTGTTATATCATGTTAAATCAACTGTGTAATACTTACATCCTGTGCTGCTGCTCCATCAGTTCTGTGGTGAAGATGATAAATCACACCAGCAACAACAGCAGCAACAACAACAACCAGGGCAATAATTATTCCTGCTATTGCACTTCCAGACAGATGTGAACGAGAAAGAGCTGAAAAGAAACAGTCATTATTATCAGATAGTGAAGGATCTTAAATTCAGTATTTAACAACAGCTTTGATTCACATTCACACTTCGCTGCTTTGGTCATCAGGGGGCAGTTTCAATAAGGAGGTTTAACCAAACTTTGAGTTGAGTTACTCTGAGATGTGGAAACTCTTGAGTCTTCAGATCAGACTAATAGAGTTAGTTCACTCAGCTCTGAGTAGACTGACTCTGGGTTCAGCACGTGCGCCACAACTATGAAAGACATGATCAACAGAGCTCCGATATTAGGATTCAACACGGCAATGGCCAAAAAAAAATTAGTCTGAAAATGAGACAAAAAAAGTTTAATTCTGATCACTGGTATAATATCACAGAATGAACTTAGGCTAATAATTTTCCCAAGATTCAAAAGACAATAATAAATAATAATTTTACCGCGTTTATGACTGCAATTAGCCAATTTTTAGCAACAGAAGCGATTTAAAGTAAGTGCAAATAGCTCTAGGTAGAATAGATCTAGCTCAAAATATATTTTATACCATGTAAAAAGTAGCAGTGCATTGCAATGAGTGTAAATAATAACAATTAGATGCCACGTATACAGTATAGTAATTCTGCTTTCGGAACATTTCATTTATTGTTATTGAAAATAAATTGTAATGTGATATGAGACAGAAAAAAGCTGCACCAAAAGCTGTACTCAGACCCATTTAATCACAATATAAATTAGATCTCCGTGCTCCTCACATTACTGCCCACATCACTGCAGCCACGATAATCAGGTGTTGTATTTAACCTTTCTAACAGTCTCTTATTTAATGTTGTTGGAAGTGTTTTTGATATTAATATTTCTTTTTTTCTTTGACACTAACTCCGTCTTGAAACTGCGGCTAATTCAGATTGTCGGCTTTAAAAGGGGAAGCTGAGTGTGCGTTTTTGTTTCCAGCGCTAGTCTGGCTGTTCCTCCTGTTTTTTGCTCTGTTGCAAGCATTACTTGCTCAGAATTTCTATGTATCTTGGTGTCCCTATAAAGATTTGAGTACTTTGTGTGTGTCTTGTGCAGCTGCTGCTGCTGAGCCATGCTGGTGTTGTTGAGGTTTACTTCATTTTTTGTTGATCTATGTTTGTTTGTTCATTCATTCATTTTCTTTTCGGCTTAGTCCCTTTATTAATCTGGGGCAGCCACAGTGGAATGAACCGCCAACTTATTCAGCATGTTTTATGCAGCGGAAACCCTTGCAGTTTTATCTTACACAATTCACCAATAGCACATGTGTTTGGACTGTGGGGGAAACCGGAGCACCCGGTGGAATCCCACGCCAACATAGGGAGAACATGCAAACTCCACACAGAAATGCCAACTGACCCAGTGGAGGCTTGAACCAGTGACCTTCTTGCTGTGAGGCAATTGTGCTGCCCACTGCACCACCGTGCAGCCCCATGTTTGTTTGTTTAATTAATTATTTTGATTGAGTGAATATTGTTAAATTAATTATCTATATTTTTGTTGCCACTTTATTTTGGTAAAAGACACGTATTTTTGTCTCTAAATAAATAGAGAATTGTACTTCTTGAGTTGCGTGTAGGCATGGCACTTACACTATGGCAAAATGTAATCTGAATGTGAGCCTAATGTGGGCCACAGTTGGCAAAAATGTGGCATAGTCATTTAACGGTATTCTGGGTTTAAAGTGGCTCACATGTGTAGCTGCAAATGGTTCCCAGTTATCTTAAGACATATTCGGCACAGTAAACTCTGGCTACTGTGGATTTTAGCCTATAGTGGCCCGGAGAAGATATGGCAAATGTGACTCAGTTATCCTAAAAAAATATGGTCGACTTTTGGCGAATATTCAGCACAGTAAGCTCTGGCTAATGTGACTGCGAGGCCCAGATGAGATATGGCAAACATGGGCGAGTATCTCTAGCTAAAGATGGTGTGAGCTCAAAGCAGCTGAGGTAAGATGTGGCAAGTATGGTACTGTTATCTTGAAACATATGATAGGTCACTTTTGGTAAAGATAAAAGTACAGTGATCATTTGATAATTATAGGGGTCAAACCATAACTCTGATATGGATATGGGTAGTAAATTTGTAGCCCAGATCTGGCAAACAGGAGCGGACCACCCTGGAGCTATCATTCCATTCAGTTTGTGGTCGGGATGCAAGTGTCTGGTGTAGGCCAGATCTGGGCCAGAATAAAAGCAAACTGTGGCCCAGAACAGGGTCAGTTTTGGATCATTTGGTTGAATTCTGGCTGATATGTGGTATTGCTATGGCTTAATTGTGGCCCATATCCGGCAAACAGGGCCATCATTCCATGTGGTATGTGAACTGGATGTGTCTGGTGTGGGCCGGATTTGAGCCACATGAATTTTGCTCCTCAATGGGTTAGCTTCATAGAGTGTTGTTGTCAAGATAAAATCCCCTTTTTTAACCAGGATTATCTCCCTTTTAATCACTCAGAGTGTCCGAGTTCATCTTTGCTGCAGTCAAATACAGTCTTGAGTGTAGTATTGTGCATGCTTATTATATAATTATTGAATATTGGCATGTCTAATCACAGTACAGTTAAACAAATAAAATCAGTGAAAAGCAATTCACTGAAAAAATTCTTCAAGCTAATAAACTTAGTAAGAGTGTACCGATACCGATTATCGATAACTCTTGGAGGCCAATAGCCGATATATATAGGCTGATAATTATAAATATTTTAAAATGGTATATTTTTATACAGCAAACTTCATAAAAATTTGAACTGCTCTTATGAACTGAATAGTCTATACTCAAAGCAAAAAAGCTATAATTTCAAAATTGCAAGGTAATTATAGACCTATATTCACGATTTTACATAACGGCATGCAAAAAATAAACAATTTCCTTTTCTTCATAGAAAATTAACATGCAACTTGACTGTTTACTATTAAACTACTTGACTATTAAAAATAATAGGTTAAATAATGAAGGATCGTATTTTTTATTGTTAGGCTTTGTTAACATTTACTAATAAATACAGACATAAAGGGTTTCTTTTTTGAGGGCTTAACTGCTATATTATTTGCACAGCATAGAGAAATGCTGAAGGTTGCTGAGAACAGTACATTCTGTTATCGGGTATGGGTGTATAAAAAGTGCAGAGGGTTTTGAGGATGACAGAATGTATGAGCTGTGTGTACGTGCTCTGAAACATCTGCAAGGTCAACTGTCAAGAGAAGATACACAGATACAAGAAAGAGGAACGTCTGGTTGCTGAATGGTCAAACTGTCAAGGCGACACCATATAAATCAATAGGGTTGGGATTAGATAGTGTGTGAAAGAGAGTATAAAGGCATGGAGGAGAGCTCAAATAGATCAGAGCTGAACTGAGGTTACATCTCTCCTGCGCAGAACTTGTATTCTCTAACGTCTTGTATTCAAAATAAAACTTCTTAATTTTCAACTCAGATCTCCGTCAATTTTTGAACGTGCAATGGACCATTTGAGTCCTACAATAACAAAATGGGATTTAATCAACAAGCAAGTTAAGTATATTTTAAACAAAATGAAAATGAAAGAGCTAAGGACTAAAACCAGCTTAAATATTCTTGAATAAAACGTGTTACAGTAATGTAACATATGTACAAATACGTCATGTCCGAAAAAGCCTTTTTTAGAGGTGTTTTGACAGTTCAGAGCCACTGTACAAGCGAACAGATACAGGATGTATTACTTAACATGCGGCATAGATCTATCCTATTTGGCGTTTTAGATTCTCTTGAACACATGTAGCTGCTGCTTGTCAATCAGACAACGCTTCTGTGTTCGTGCTTGCTGTAAATTGCGGGAAAAATTATCGATAAAAAGTTTATGATAAACTGCTGTGAGTTACACTCAACTGCAGGCAGAGCAGCTAAGCATTGAGCTCAGATGACTGCACCTCACCCCCGGGCTGCTCTGAAGGCTGTCAGATCAATGTGTGTGTGTGTGTGTGTGCGGTGACAGCCCTCACGCGGGCTTGTTATAATCAATCTGAATATTCCGATCAAACTCAATACATTCTTACATCAACAACACACAGCAAGCAATGCGTTGATAATAACAATTAATCATATTAGATTACAAACAGCCCAACATGTTGTTTAGCACGTGTGCATCGCTGCTGTGATGTTTACACATGTAATATTTTCCTGAGGCGATTTAAAACAAAATACACAACGGCACTCAATCAAACACATCTACAATGATAAGGAACATGGTTACGTACTGAGTTATTAACACCCAGCAATACCACATGAAGAAAGGATGGACTTTAAAGGAATAAACAATGTGAGGAGAGCTCCATTATAGTGTACTAGACAAGTCTAAACATGTTCCGCCCACACATGAGTGAGGCAGGCAGTTCTGTACAATTACGTAATTTATCGGCTTAAAGATATCGGCCTAATTTAGACATCAGATCGATAACGATAATCTTAAAAATAGCATTTATCGGCCGATAACAATGTGGCCGCCGATATATCGTGCATCCTTAAGTGTAAGTAAGTCAAAGCTATTTTTTCTCAACAATCTAAAATCCAACAATTTTTGCATTACAAGTATGATTTTTTTCACTCACAGAAAATTTTAAGGAAAATAATAAAATACTCACAGATGACAGCAAGGCTGAATCTCTTCTCTCTGGTGATGCTGAAGTGTCTGTTCGCTGCTGATGAAAACCTTTAATGTATAATTTCCAGAGTCTGTGTTTCTGGTGTTCATGACGGTCAGAGATGCAGTTTCACTGTCCAGTTTCAGTCGCTCTGTGAATCTCTCTTTACACTGAACATCAGCGCAGATCTGACTCTGATTTAAAGTGATTTCAGTGATGAGAATGTCATTAAAATACCACGTCAGCATATCTTTTGGTTCTCTTCTTACACCAGGATTAAAAGTGACAGATTCTCCTTCCTTTTCCTCCAATTCATTTTGATCAGCAGCATCTAAAACAGAAACTAGTAGATTATTGGATGATCTTCTGTAAAAATAATGACAAACTCCACAAAATAATAATAATAATAATAACAACAACAACTAAAAGGCATGAGATGGCACCTGCAACTTCTTATGAAATAAAATAAACTATTAAAACCAACAGGTTATTAACAAAAATAATTTAGTTTTAAGTCAGAGTGAACTTTTGATGTAAACTGACATAAGAATGTGCACCAAAGAGATTATCTATATTCTTATGAATCACTTGGATTTCCTTAGTTTGGAGAACAGTTTAGTAACAATACTAAAACTATACATTTTCTTTAAATTATGTTTTAGTGATGCTTAAATTTTACAAGTAACCTTAAAGTAATATTGCATGAAAACATTCATGAAAAACTCACCATGGACTGTAACATTAAAGATCTTCTCTACATTGCCGTTGACCAGAAGATGATAAAGCCCAGAGTGTGTGTTTCTGATGTTCATGATGGTCACAGACCCAGTCTCACGGTCCAGCTTCAGTCTGTCTCTGAATCTCTCAGTGCCTTCATTACAATGAACATCTGTACACATATCACTGACATCTCCATCGAGTTGAGCGATGCGGATGTCATTAAAATACCATTTAATGTCTTCATGCTTTTGTTTTATAACACCAGTGTGTAGAGTGACTGAATCTCCCTCCGTCACAAACATCAACACAACATCTCCATAAACACCAGGCACACCTGAAGAAGATAATCAATATAAGCCAAAAACAACATACAACAGTGCTGTAAACACGTTTATAGGTATCACAAAGATTGTGAATAAATAAACATGCCTATTTTTATAATGTGACAAGCAAACAACAGAAAAACATTACCGATTTACACATTCATTTTTGACACTCATTTTCACAGAGGGTCACTTCAGCATTATGGCTGCCCTTAAAGGACCACTTATAAATGTTTCATTATTTCATTACAACACATTAAAGTAACAAATAAATGTGAACGTTAGCATAAATGTCAAATAAATGTTTGCAATAGTGACCAGATAAACATGTCACGAATTATACTGAGGTAAAGTTGGTTTATATTCACACATTTAGACATTCTCCCTAATAATAATAACAATAATTATTATAATAACAATAATATTAATAATAATATTTGACAAAAATTCTTTGCAAACTCATGCAATTCTTTGCGAAATCATATTAGCAGCCAATGACTATCAAGATTGTTCACAGTCAAATAAACAGTGCTAATGTTGTTTTAAGTCACACTTGCATATGATTTCCAACAATATTCAAACTACCATGGTAAACAATATAGAGAGCATGTTACAAGTTATCACTGACGAATGTGCGAACTTTACAGCAACCAACTCTACCGCTGGAAACCAACTTTACCGCAATCACCTATTATTGTTTACTATCATACTTTGAATATTTGGTCTGAAATCGCATGCAAGTATGACTTGTAAACAACACTAACACTACTGACTGTGAACAATGTTGTATTTTGATAGTCATAAGCTGCTAATATGATTTCACTACTTAAAATTTGCAAAGAGTAGTTGTCTGAAAATATATTATTAGAGAGTCCGGATGTGTGACATAAAACCAGCTCCACCCCAAAGTGCTATACACGCAACTAAGAGGAATCGTTATAACCAAAATATACTTGTGTTAAGTAATTGATGTGCCCAGCAAATTACGGGTAGTTCTAGACAATCGTCTTTTAGCACAAAGTCTTGTCAGCGTCGCGTATGTCAATATGAACCCGCAAACATGTACGCGGTCAAACAAAACAAGCCAGTAAAAGGTTAAATTCTTACCAAGGTCAAGTAGAATCAAGATCACTGCGAACGACATGCGCGCCATTTCCACGACGCTTCCCAGCGGGAAGCATATTCTTAAGAGTTGGCCATCTTATTTGAGACGCAGTGCGTTCCCTAAACTGAAAACTATTTAAAGAATAATTCAAAAATAGCGGGTCTCTTCTTCTTCTTTTGGTTAATGGCGGACTGCAAATAACGTTTAGTTGAAATACCGCCACCCACTGTACAAGACCCACTGTACAAGAGTGTGTAACCACGTCATTTTAAACAATTATGTTCTGTTAGCTAACGTAGTCCCATTAATATATTTAAATAGTGCTTTCCTAGTGTTTATTATTCTATTTCTTTCTCCTTCTATTCCCCAAACCCCCCTTAAATTCTACTCTCTTCCTGCCTTCTGGACTTTATCTTTTAATTCTAATCTTTGCACCTCATAGGTTTTGCATTGTAAAATAACATGTTCAGCATTGTCTTTACCTTTACAGATGTCCCCATTA
The DNA here is from genome assembly GCF_903798145.1 of Danio aesculapii. Lineage (NCBI taxonomy): Eukaryota > Metazoa > Chordata > Actinopteri > Cypriniformes > Danionidae > Danio > Danio aesculapii. Next base: position 7,382,542 of record NC_079456.1, read on the forward strand.
GTAACAAGGTGCTATTTAGTCCTGAGTGATCCTCTCTCAATCTTATATTACGATTTCTTCTCATCTGTTCTTTCATTCATTTTCTTTTCGGCTTAGTCCTTTTATTAATCTGAGGTCACCACAGTGGAATGAACCACCAACTTATGGGGGAACTGTGGGGGAAACCAGAATACCCGGAGGAAACCCATGCCAAAAAGCTAACCACTGAGCCACTGTGTCACCCATTCAAAATATATTTTTCTATAGTAGTTGTTCTTTCTACTATGGAAGTATATGGTAAGTACATTTTCATTTTGGGTGAACTATGTCTGTCTTGTCCACCTACTTATTTCCTTACACTCCAACAAGAGCAGGAACTCATAAAAATTCAGCTGTAATTATGAGATTTTCTGAACAAATGTTTACTAATATAGTCATGTGAAAAACCATCAGGACATCCTGTAAAATTTTTCTCATGTGCAGAAAACTCCCAAACCCCTCCAGAATGACCTTACAGAGAAGATGAACCCTCACAGTCACTTAAGTGGATCTAAAGGCGTCTGAATCCTCAGTTTGCCACCTGCAGCTTTTCTATCTTTGCTTCATTTTTGTTCAATAAATATACTGACCCGGTGTGAGATGTCATGATGTTGTTCATTTGAGGTTTCCTACACATTTGAAGACCTGCCATGGACTTTTATTATGTCCTGATATGAAGGCATAACATGCTAAACATGCAAAGAAAAAATTTAATGTTAGAATATTTTATAGTCTCTGTTGTACAAATGAAATTCTTTAAATAACCAAATGTTGTAAATATGTTCAAGTTTAATCTGGTTTTTCAGATTTCACGGTTGCAAAGGTTTCAGTTCGTTTTGTGAGCGCATTAACTGTGAGTTTCATAAGAAGACAGGAACAATCATCTCACCTACAAACCAAACACAGGTGTACAAACGCCCATCACTCTCACCTACAAAACTGCCATCAGACCACATCTCTGAAGAAAACCCGACCGCAGGCTGCCTTTTGACTCATTTTAAGCTGCAAGAACCACAATGAGAGAGAACAGACATTATTAACATTTTCCCCACACATAATAGCAAATATATGTATGTATATAATTTCCAAAAGGTTTTTAAATCAATAAACCACACTTTTATTTACAAAATATTCCATATTTCTACTTTAACCACTTTACAAAAGCAGTTCCCTTGCTGTTTTAAAACATTTACTACATAAATTCTAAGTAAAGACATTTAAGAAATGAAGAAAAACTCAAACAGGTTTCCTGAATGGATAGTAAATGATGACCGAATTTAAATTTTTGGGTGAACTATGCCTTTAAATGGTTAAATATGGCAATGCTTTATTTATTAATGAATATAATTGTTAGAATATTAGACTTAATACTTTATTTTTGACAGCATTAACTGTCAATGTTTCAATGCATCTTTTTATTGTTTAAACAGTTCAGATTCAAACAGACATTATGTATGTCCCTCAAAAGATGTGCACTAGAATCGGTAAGACTCATTTATTATTATTGTCTGTTTTTTGGTTATTTTCTGTTATCTTAAACCTGTAAACTATTTACAGGTTTAAGGTAAAAAATAGCATTAGTATGCAACCATATATCATTCCAAAAAATTAAGGAAATAGGAGGGTCAAACTCTGTTGTGGGCGGAGTCATGTTTTCAGAGGAGAGTTTTTTTCTATCAATCTTTCACTGATCGTCTGGAGAAAATGTTTAGCATGCTTGCTTTATGTTTGTGCTGGTGGTGTTTAACTGGTGAGTTTAATATGTTTGATTTTATACAGAGAGAAGCCTCAAACTGAAGCTTTAAACTGTGTATAATCTGAATGTTTTCCAGGTGTGTTTGGCGAGTCTGTGTCAGTGACGGAGGGAGATTTGGTCACTCTAAACTCTGATACTCAAATACTTAAAGATGACATACGATGGACATTTGGTGCTGAAAACTCGATCATTGCTAAAATTAAAATAAAGAGACAAATCTTCTTCACAATTGATGATGCTCTTGATGGGAGATTCAGAGACAGACTGAAGCTGAACAATCAAACTGGATCTCTGACCATCGTGAACATCAGATCTGAACATGCTGGAGATTATATATTACGAAGAAATGGAGCTAAACTGACAACAAAAACATTCAGTGTTTGTGTTTATGGTGAGTAGAGATCATCGTTTTTTGACGGTCTTCAAATTTTCATGTTATATTAAAGGAATATTTAATACTCTAGCAACGTTAAGCTTCAACAACAGAATGTGAACAAGTAGTCTATATTAACATACACAATCTGTGTGTAAAGAAGCCTAGCATTATCTATGCATGGCTTATGATGTTAATGAGTTATAAGCAAGTATAGCAGATGATCAGAAAATCTAATGTAAAAATGTAGATTTTTTTTGTAGAATACTATTGTGTTTACTAATTTTTTAACTGAAATAAATTATAAAAATTGATGAAAAATCGACTTAAAAATTGTTTAACATAATTTAAAAAGACCTTGATGGGTTATCATTAAAACAAACAAACAAACAAACAAACAAACCCTCAAAATGTGCTTAAAGTTGAATTGGGAACACAGTTTAACCAAGAGAAGTTAGCAAACTTAAGTTAAGTCCAAGTTATAGTTTTTATTCTCTGATGTTTCCAGCTCGTCTGCCTGTTCCTGTCCTCATCAGAGACTGTTCAGCATCTTCATCAGTGCACTATTGTTCAGTGGTGTGTTCAGTGGTGAATGGGAGCGCTGTGAGTCTCTCCTGGTACAAAGGAAACAGTTTATTGTCCAGCATCAGTGTGTCTGATCTCAGCATCAGTCTCTCTCTACCTCTGGAGGTGGAATATCAGGATAAAAACACCTACATCTGCGTGATCAACAACACCATCAGCAACCAGACCACACAACTCAACGTCACTCAGCTCTGTCAGACGTGTCCAGGTATTGCAGTTCCAAAATATTAGTTTAAGTAGAAATTCACTTACATTAATAACGGTCTCCTTCAGACTCTGGATCTCTGCTAGTGTTAATCTCTTCTGCTGCTGCTGGATCTCTGTTCATTACTTCTGCAGTTGTGATCTTCTGGATTTACAGGAAACACAGAAAAACAGATCAAGGCGGCAAGTGTTACATACTGTGTTTTATCAATCATAATAAATGTTACAAATATTATCTAAAGTGCAGTCATTTAAATGATTTTATTCAGATTCAGGATACAAATGTGTTCCACTACAAATTAATAATACATTTATTTTACTAAATGAATAAACATTTCTACAATTTTTTAATAACATACAGTTGAAGAATTATTAGCCTCCCCCCTGAATTATTAGCCCCCCTGTTTATTTTTCCCCCAATTTCTGTTTAATGAAGAGCAGATTTTCTCAACACATTTCTGAACATAATAGTTTTAATAACTCATCTCCAATAACCGATTTATTTTATCTTTGCCATGATGACAGTAAATAATATTTGACTAGATGTTTCTCAGGACACTTCTAGGTTAGGGTAATTAGGCAAGTTATTGTATAATGATGGTTTGTTCTGTAGACTACCGAGAAAAATATATAGTTTAAAGGGGCTAATAATATTGACTTTAAAATGTGTATTAAAAAAAAATTAAAACTGCTTTTATTCTGGACGAAATAAAACAAATAAGACTTTCTCCAGAAGAAAAAATATTATCAGACATACTGTGAAAATTTCCTTGCTCTGTTAAACATCATCTGGGGGAAAAAAAAAATCTAATAAAAATAAAACGGGGGCTAATAATTCTGACTAATTCTCACTTCAACAGTTTGTATATTTCTGCAAAAACGGAAATGTAGATCTGCATTGATTCGATATTGAAAACAATCTTTCTTGTGCAGATGAACTTCAGATTAAAACGTGAATGTTGACATGTAGAGCTTAGAGCAGGGGTGTCCACACTCGGTCGTGGATGGCCGGTGTCCTGGAGAGTTTAGCTCCAAGTCTCCAACCCTAATCAAAACACCTGAACAAGCTAACCAAGCTCTTACTAGGTATACTAGAAACTTCCAGGCAGGTGTGTTGAAGCAAGTTGGAGCTAAGATCAGCAGGACACCGGCACTCCAGGATTAACTTTGGACACCCCTGGCTGGCATAGACATAAGAATATCATTAATTAATTTTAAGGGGCAACCATGAAAATAGCTATGATGAGCTTTTTGGCCAAAGATCACGTTAAAAGAATAGTTCTTCCCCCCCCCCAAATTAATTCTGTCATCAATTGGTCTGTTGAACACAAAAGAAGATATTCGGAAGAATGTTGGAAACCTGTAGCCATTGACTTCCAGTCCTAAATACAAACATCATGGAAGTCAATAGTTTTCAGCTTTTTCAAAATATCTTTTATAATGTGTTAAAAAAAATAAAGAAACTCAAACAGGTTTAGAACAAGCGAAGAGTGTGTGAGAATATACATTTTTGGGTAAACTATCCCCCTAAATGTTAATGTTAAATTTGGCAGTGCTATTAATTAATATAATTTTAATAGATTAGAGTTAATGCTCTAATTTTAACAGCATTAATTGTCAATGTTTCAATGCATCTTTTCATTGTTCAAACAGTTCAGATTCCAACAGACATCATATATGCCGAGCCGGTGTCCAGCAAAAGACGTGCACATGAATCGGTAAGACTCCGTATTTAAGAATTCATTATTAATGTCTGTTTATAACCTGCAGATAAGTGCGCTTGTGTTTTTGTCCTTGTACGCAACTGTCATTGCGGTTCTCTAATTTTGCTCACTGTGTTTTCCATAAAATAATGATTTTGGTTGAACACTGTTTCTCAAAAATAAAAGCTCTTCCTGGCCAGAACGTTCAGATTTGACTTTTTTTTTTTTAGACACTAATATTCACCTATAAGGTACAGATGTGTAAAAAAACTATACAAAAAATGGTCCATTACTAGCACAGTGACAGCATTTGTGCCTTTATTTCTGAGAGTCTAGGATGGTAAAGCAACAAATAAAATTACATTTAAAATACATTGCTGATTCATTTTTGATCCAAATCTAATACTTTAATTCTGATCATGATGAATTTTAGATTAACAAATCTATCGTGTGTGTGTGTGTGTGTGTGTGTGTGTGTGTGTGTGTGTGTGTGTGTGTGTTCTTTTTTTTTTTACAGAAAAGTTCAGAGGAGGATCGGGTGCTTTATGCCTCAGTCACAAGAAGATGAACATTTTTTTTTTTGTTTTATTCTTTTTTATTACTAGACCTGACTCAGATTGGCAGTCTAGACTGTAAAAAATATTGATAAATTAGTGGTTTATTTTGTAATTCATGTTTTTATTTTAGTTTTATTTTTTATTTATGCTTTTGCACTGCATTATGAGGCCTTGATCTTTCTTCAAACAATTTTTAACCTTGAAAAGTTTGAAAAGGTGACTTCTGGTCTGGATTGGTGTTGTATATTATGCTACAAAAACCTTGTAATAAACCTCAAGTACATTTTCTGCTATTTCAAAGACTTATTTCTCCATATATTTGTTATACATTATTTTAAACTACTAAAATGTCAACAAAAGTTACTTTTTTTTTTAAACTGAGTTGAATTTGCCAACATCCCATAATGCAATTCACAACAATAAATAAATGGAAAACCCAAAATATGAAAACTGTCAATTAACAGATATTTTTTACAGCGTATGGTTGAGTTTTGGGTTTGGTGAGACGTCAGAAATACACAAAAGTGCTGTCCTTGTAATAAGGAGTTTTAAAAAAAAAAATTACTCAACTCAAATGGCCAATTATTTGAATGATGGATGAAGCCTTAAGAGTACCTCAGGTGAAATATCAGTGCAAGTGTAAAACATACATGCAAAATACTCACCAAAATGTGTGAGAAGGCTCTTCTCAGTTATTCTATTTCTGTCTGTATTGACATGTGGTTTGTTCTGCTAGACCGACAGCTTCTGCATGAGCTTGTGAAGGTGTGATGTTCTGTTTCTGAATGAGTGTCTGTGTGGAAAAACATGTGGTTGCCTTTTTTTTTCATTCCTACTCATGTGCAACCGTGAGACATCTGCTCTACAACTTGCTTTACACAATAATACACTCATCAGTGCTGATAGTTCACAAAAAGATCAAACCAAGTAGTAATATTACCATGACATATCATGCTCTGCTGTGATTCTGCTGATGTGCTCATGTTTTTTAAGTAGATATTTGATTTTTTTTTATTATTTCTTTATTTTTACCTCCCATTGTGTTAGAATTATTGTATAAGGACATGCCATGTTTAAATTTATGCTTATAATATTTATGGTCGCCTGCCATAGCAAGATCTACAGGATATGAGGAATTTATTTTGCTTTATTTTATGGAGAAACTATAACAAAATCATATGCTGTTCAAAGGTAAAAATATAATCATAATTTAGAAAAGGCAATGAACTGTTTTGTAACAGATGGGCTTGATCATATTGAGAAAAACAACTGAACAGTGTGAACATTTGAGTTACTAAAATGTGATTTTTTTGTGATTTCCAGCTCCAGCGTCTCAGCTTATGTTTCTCTAGCTGCCGTTTTTGCTAGATAATGATTGCTGAAGGTCTGTGCCTGCTCATGTTTTTGTTATTATTAAGTAATTATTTTACTTTTAAATAAATAAAATATAATAAAAGATATTTCACCCTAAATTGACCATACTCACTCTTAAAAAGTAATAATTCTGTCACCATTTACTTGTTTTCCTAATCTGAAAGTCAAAATATTCCCTTATTTAAGGTTTTTAGCTTTCTTTAAAATGTCATCTTTAGTGTTCAACAAAGTAAAGAAATACAAAGATTTGGAACCACTTGAGGGTGAAAAAATTTTCAGTTTTGGGTGAACTATTCCTTTTAAATCTATTATGAGTTTTTTCTGTTGAACAAAATACTTCGAAGAACACTGATAATAACTTCCATAGTAAGAAAAAAACTATAATGGAAGTCAATATCTATTCTATATGTACAGTACATGTTTTTATAGCTTAAATTAACATTATATATTCTAAATAAATGACTGCAAAAATGAAAAGGGAAGTTTTTTCCATTCTAGCTGTCATTTCCCCATTGCGTAAGCCTATATGCCTATGACATTGCCCTGGCTAAACTTTAGCTAACTTATTATGGTCATTACTGCCACTGCCTGCTCCTTGACCATAATAGCACCATGCACTGGCACGGAGGAAAATTGCAATGAACTCAGGTTACCATGTGTGATCACACCAGCATCAAGTGGCAAGTGTTAGATCTTCCTGAATTTTCTCGAATCCCCCAGAAGACAACTACAAAATTCAACAACACCTAAATTCTTTGACAGGTGAGTGCCAAATCCTACTGACATCTCTAAATGGTGGGTGCCAGTCCTCAGAGCAAACCCCACGTGGCAAGAAACTTTTCTTCCTGAATTTCCTGAGTGGCAGATGCCAAATTCTCTCGAATTACACAAAGGACAAGTACCAAATCCCCCTATATTTCCCAAATGGCCAGAGGCATCTCCAGAGTTCCCTGAACTGCCAGAGCAGTTTTCCGAGTTCCCTGACTGGCCTTAGCCCTCTTCAAAGTTCTCTGAAGAGCCAGAGCACCTTCTGAGTTCCCTGAACGGCTGGAGCCATCTTTCATATTACCCAAAAGGCTGGACCCCTCTTCTGAGTTCCCCGAACAGCCGGAGCATCTTCTGAGTTCCCTGAATGGCCAAAGCTGTCTTTTGTATCCCCCCAACGACCAGAGCCTTCTTCTAAGTTCCCTGAATAGTCAAAATAGTCTCGAATCCCCTGGGTGGTCAAAACCACCTCTTGAACTTTCCAAATAACCAGAGTTGTTTCCTGAGGTCCTCAAATGGCCAGAGTCCTCCCCAGAGTGTCCTGAACAACCACAACTATCCCCAGAGCACCTTGAACTGTCAGAGATTTCGTCAGAGCACCCAGACCAGTCAGAATTATTCCCAGAGTTGATGACCCACCAAGTGGTTCCACCCCTATTAGCTTGCGAGAGGCCCCAAGGCCGGCTGACTCACTCTAGGTCTTCAATTCTGTCAATGCTTCTCTGGCTTCCGGCATAGCCAAACTCTCTTCGTCCTCCAGCCCTCCTGGCGCTCTCCATGCCCCCAACCTCAAGACACTTCCGGGGCATTCTCCAAACTTATGGTCGAAATAGTACCCCTCAGACCTACAAACCTACCGTTGTCCTCCAGGCTTCTGGCCCAGCCAATAACTTTTTGACCTCCGAGTTGACCGACGCTCCCCCTCTGGCTTTGCCAATACCATCAGGCACTGCCGGTGGGCCCCAGGCCTCTAATCCTACCGGTGGTTCCAGACTTCCTGTCAGCGCTGCCAGGGTCACCAACCTTAGTTCTCGTTTCCTGATCCTTCGTCAAAGCTCCCAGTCTTTGGCTCACCTTCTCTGCACAAGTCTGGTCCTTCAACCTTTTGTCACCTAAGCACCATGTCCTGCACCCATCTATGTCTCCCTTGGTGCCTGGTTCTATAAAGGTAATGCCACAGCCAGACCTGGCTCTCCCCTCTCTGCACGTCATTACCACCCATGACCCCAGCTCCATAAATTTCTCAGTCACTCCTCACTCAGTTTCCGACCTTGTTGCCTCAGTGAAGGACTGAACAATCCATTACGGTCAGTGATAATTACAATTTCTAAGTTTACTCACCTCTTCATGTTCTTTATGATCTCTCGTGTCTGCGTCGCATTCCTAGTGTGGATTCCCTCTGGTTCCCCACCTGGTCTCCATCTGGTCCCCGGTTCTTATCCTCCTTGTTCCTGGTTCCCTGTCTGGTAGACGTCAAATATCTGTGTCGGGCAATTCTGTGATTTTGGTTCCCTGTCTCCATCCCTTCGGTCACGCAATCTCTATTCCTGTAATGGTTTCCATGTGTCTATGGTTCCATCAGTTTCAACTGCCATACGTTATCTAATAAACTGTCTATATACTCACCAGCCTGGTTCCAGTGTCTTTCTGTGACAATTACATGGTTCTAAATCACAAAGATATTATCCAAACAAATTGACAATAGCCTATTTGCTTTTGGACTTTTCGATAATTAGCTGGACGTTAAATTTGAGCCTCAGGTAGTCTATTGGTAACTGCTACATGACGTCAACCATTGACCGCTACAACACTATATGACGAATAGAATTTACTTACTTAGTTTTTGATTGTTTGACAGGGAATGCTGTCCTCAAATAGAATGTGCTTACATATACATAAATTATATAGTTTTCCACAAGAAAAAAGGCACATTCTCTCGAGGAGAAAAAGAACAGAGGCTCAAGTTTTCAAAGTCTCCCTCTTCACGTGCCTGATTATTACCCCAGAATGGTCTCGAGCATCTGTGCTCCCGAAGGTTCACAAGAAGAAAGACAGGAACAACCTTTTCACCTATAAACACACATGCACAAAAAAGCCCACTCTCACCTGTAAAACTACCATCAGACCACATCTCTGAATAAAAACCTACCACAGGCGGCAGTTTGCCTAATTTTTAAGCTGCTAGAACCACAATGAGAGAAAGTAGACATTATTAACATTCCCCCCATATATAACAGCAAATAATCTATTCACTGAAACCGTTTAAAAAGATCATTAAGTCAACAAGCCCTATTACAATCAGATTTAAGAATATTTACACAATACTCCACTTTTCAAAACCATCTTTCAAAAGCTTGGCCTTGAGGTTGTAAAAAATGTACGAGTTAAATTAGAAATCAAAGATCATTTTCAGCTTTAAGGTACAAAAGAACCAAAAGAGCATTAGTATGTAATCTTATATCATTAGTATATCATAAGCATTTCAGACAATAGGAGGGCCGAACTCTCTGTGGGCGGATTCACAGAGGAAGTGTTTTCAGGTGAACTGTTTCACCAAACGTCTCATCTGAAGAAAATGATTTGGATGTTTGTTTTATGTTTGTGCTGGTGGAGTCCAATTGGTAAGTTAGTCATATAAATATGTATTTATATACGCTATAAAAATGTTGGATATGTCGAATATAATGGAAATCAGAATAGAATTGAAAGTGTTTTTTTCTCATTGGTTAATTTATTAGAAATGCATTAATAAATGCCAAAATAAAAATTATGAACACTCAAAAAAAAAAAAATAAATAAATAAATAAATATAAATATAAATATAAATATATATATATATATATATATATATATATATATATATATATATATATATATATATATATATATATATATATATATATATATATATATATATATATATATATATCATAAATATTGGTAACCAGACAGTTGACATAAAAATAAAAAAAAAGTAGTAAAAACAAAGTATTAACCCAGTGACTGAGTTAGTCAACCATTTATTACCAAAATATGAGTCTGGATATGTGTGTGTGTAGATTTATACCAATTGTAGAGTAAACTAAATTAATAAATAAAGGTTAATTTTTGGGGGAATTATGTCATTAAATGAAACTACAACAAGTGCGACTTTGAAAGCCATTTTATGGTGTTAATGATTTTCAAATTTCACATTTAAAAAAATAGAAAACAAAATATTGTTTAAATAGCACTGCAGTAGTAACAAAGAATAACAAGTTAATTTAAGTGGTTGTAAACTATTAGAAGCCTTAACCTGTTTAATATGAATGTTCTCCAGGTGTGTTTGGTGGTTTGTTTTGGTTGGTGTCTGTGTCAGTGACAGAGGGAGATTCTGTTACCCTAAGCACTGATACTGATATAAGTGTCAAAGCTGATCTCATAGTGTGGAAATTTGGACCTGAAAAAAAGATAAAATAACTATAATAAACATAAAGAGTCAAAACATCTCCATGTTTGATGGTCCTGATGGGAGATTCAGAGACAGACTGAAGGTGGACAATCAAACTGGATCACTGACCATCACGAACATCACAACTGAACATGCTGGAGATTATGAATTATAAGTGGACGTAAATTTACAGTAAAAATATTCATAGTTTCTGTCTATTACTCTTCAGCAAAACTTGCTTAATTGTTTTTCGTCTACCTGTTCCTGTCCTCATCTTCAACTCTTCTCAGTGGTCTTCATCCCAGTATAATTGTTCAGTGGTGAATGTAAGCGCTGTGAGTCTCTCCTGGTACAAAGGAAACAGTTTATTGTCCAGCTGGAGGTGGAATATCAGGATAAAAACACCTACAGCTGTGTGATCAACAACACCATCAGAAACCAGACCACAAATCTGGACACCTACACACTCTGGCAGCTGTTTGGAGGTATAGTAGTGCCAATATAAGACTTTGACTAGAAATTCACTCACAATAATGGTCTCCTTCAGGTCCTCCAGGATCTCTGCTAGTGTTGATCTCTGTTGACTATTTCTGCAGTTGGGATCTTCTGCAGGAAACACGGAAAAACAGGTAAAAAAGGCAAGTGTCACCTACTTTCTTTTGAAAACAAGTATTATACAGAAGTATTGTCAAATATAGTCAAAATGTATTATATTCAGATAATACAGTAAACTGTATGAAAAACTCAAAATTAGTTTAAATGCGTTACATTTTTGTGATTGAGTCTCAGCTTTTAGTCAGTCGCTTTTACTGTGGTAAATTCAAGATGAAGGCTGTTGAAGGTTTGCACCAGCTCCAGTTCTAGCCATGAATCCTACAAATAAATCTTAAATGTGTCAGTGCAGAAATGATACAAAAATGTTAACTCGTGTCTGTAAATAGCCTAATGTTAAAATAAATATGAATGTTAAAATTGGTAATGTCATGAATACAATTTTAACTTTCAAGTGAAATGTCTGCGTTAATACATTAATTTCCTCAGCACTAATTTAAAATGCATCTTTTTTGTTTAAACAGTTGAGATTCTAACAGAGGTCACTTATGCAGAGTTGGAGATCAACAAAAGCCGCGCACATGAATCGGTAAGAGAATTTGTCTATATATTGATCTGACACACACAGAAAAATGATATTTATAAAAGCCTCAGAAACGCTTATGTTGCACGACATTTAAAAAAATGTTACATTTAAAAATAAATTAGCATCTTGAATCAGATCACTAGCAACAGTATGTTAGCATTCTTATTATTATCATTTTTATTTATTACTATTATTATTACTATAACTACATGTTAACACTAATGTTAGCGCAATTATCACATGGATGAAAAAGACACTCAGCCTAAAACAACAGGAAAAAAAAAACAACAAATTGAAAAAACATCTGCTGCCACAAATTCTTTAAATGTTGTACTAATGTGGTATCCTTGATCAAACCAGCTTTACTCAGTCCTATTTATTGTATTTAGCTCTAATCGTCTGAGCTTTGAAAGTTTTCCCTTCTCTGAGCCGCTTGCTAAAACTAAAAAACCTCTTTAAATGTTCTGCTGATTCATTAATGTGCAAAAAAAGCATTAAGATTAAGTTTAAAGATTTAAAATGATATTTTTAATGTACATTTAATGTAATGTGAACTTCAAAAATGTACATTAAAATTGAGAACAAAGAAAAAAAAATTGTAAAAATGTAGCAAAGACTTATGATGATTGAGCCAAGAGATGTCTAATCAAGCAGATCATTAAGGTGAGGATATATGCAAAGCAAGAGCTAAACACAATCGTAACTGATATATATTTATATAAATATATATATATATTTTTTTATTTATTTATATACATACACACTGACCGGCCACTTTATTAAGTACACCTTACCAGTATTGGGTTGGACTTTGAGAGGGGTCTGGATGCAGACTTGGTGGAGTGCAATCTGAGCTGCATCCAATGGTTTTTAATGGGCTCACCTAACACCACCCCTAACAGTGACGTCATTCGCTCCATTTGAGTGCATTGTGTCTGACGTTGCATCGCAGAGTGATGCAATCGCAGCTTGCATCATAAAGGCTGCATCCAGATACTATTGTGGACTTTCCCTTCAGAACTGCCTTTAAGATACTGGAAATATTCCTCAGAGATTACATCACATATAACATAACATCACACAATTGCTGCAGACCTGTCGGCTCCATGATGCGAATCTCCCATTCCACCACATCCCAAAGGTGCTCTGTTGGATCTGGTGACTGTGAAGGCCATTTGAGTACAGTCATTTGAGTGTCATGTTCAAGAAACCAGTCCTGAGATGATTCACAATTTATGACATGGCACGCTATCCTGCTGGAAGTAGACATCAGATGGGTACACAGTGGTCATAAAGGGATGGACACGGTCAGCAACAATACTCAGGTATGCTGTGGTGTTGACATGATGCTCAGTTGGTACTAATGGGCCTAAAGTGTGTCAAGAAAATATCCCCCACACCATTACACCACCGTTAACGAGCAGTTGGACAGGTGTACCTAATAAAGTGGCCGGTGTGTGTGTGTGTGTGTGTGTGTGTGTGTGTGTGTGTGTGTGTGTGTGTGTGTGTGTGTGTGTGTGCGTGCGTGCGTGCATATACACTATATATTACACACATTCAGAAAATTGGAGAAGGTCATAAATAAAAGAATAAAAACAAGGATATTTACACAGAGATATTTCATGACAAAAAGAGGATTTGAGTGAATTTTGTTTAGCATTGATTGTTCACCCAGGGGCACATTAATGTACTGGCTTACAGGTGATGCGGCTATTGATAGCACATAATAATAATAATAATACATTTTCAATAATTAGCAAAAAAGAAACGCTTGAAGACTGATCAGGTTATGATCTAGCGTGTGGGTGTTGTTGGGTGGCCCATTCTAAAGTTTTAGCAAAGGGGCCTCAAACTACCATAAAAGAGCCCAATAAGGTGACATTTGTCCTATATATGCTCTGAGTGGCTCAATGAAGGCAAGGGTCAGTTCAAACACCCACACTTGTGGTCTTCACCACTTAACTCTTTACAAGACAAATTTCCTGTAGTTGGCATGAGAATAGCAAGAGTGCGTGTGACACTTTCCAAGCGTAAATGTCTTACCTCACAACCCAGCAAATACAACTTTGATTGCTGAGTTTCAGGTTAGTAAAACGTATTTATATTTATAAGTTTAGCAATAGGAGTAGAGTGTAGAATAGCAATATAGTGTGGCATGGTACAACCACAACTAAAAGAACTTTATTTCGAACAAGGAAGATTACATGATTTCTGAATAAATAAATAAATGTTTACATATTGTTCTAAAATTGACTTTATTCTGTATCTAAATAATCAGAAAGCAATTCAGATGAACAAATCTAATTTATGTGTTGTTTTTACAGAACTGTGGAGTGCAGGAGCAGGTGCTGTATGCTCCAGTTACAAGATGAAGATGACTTTCATGGGAGCCAAAATCTATATCAATAATGGAGGTATTGGTTGAGATATCAAGACTATTGGAGTCTATAGTTGAGTTTTGGGATTGGCAAGACATGTCGATCCAATTCCAACCATAAACCCTACAAATATATTAGTTTAAGAATGGAAATATGACAATGACTGTGTCATTCAAGAATTATGAAAAAAGAACTGGCACCGAATACTGCAACCCTACTGAAAAATCCAGCTTAAACCAGCCTAGGCTGGTTTTAGCCATTTCCAGGCTGGTTTCCAGCCATTTCCGGCCTGGTCTTAGCTGGTCAGGCTGGAAAATGACCAGCTAAAACCAACTATGTCCAGCTTAAACCAGGCTGGTCAAGCTGGTTTTAACTGGATTTTGCTGGTCATTTTCCAGCTTGACCAGCTAAGACCAGGCTGGAAATGGCTGGAAACCAGCCTGGAAATGGCCAAAACCCCTCTAAAACCAGGCTGGTCGACCAGCTAAAACCAGCCAACCAGCCTAGGCTGGTTTAAGCTGGATTTTTCAGCAGGGAAGGCTGTACAGTGGAACAAAATTAGGAATTAATATCTTGGACGTCCAACCTTAGTTCTTGATAGATTGATGCTAATCGAACAACTACGGATTAGGACTAGATGGGTAGGCAAATACAATTTTATTTTTTTGGGGTGAACTACCCCTTTAAGCACGAGTCGTCACCAGCTCACGCGGAAATAAGGACCACCTGACTACTGTTGTGATACAAATGACGGAGATATACAATAGTCAACATTTAATGTGGATCGAAACCTCAAAGCTGTCCTAATGTACAACACCCATTCCCATAACCTTTTTGATCCACTTTATGTTGCCGACAGCTGGACATTTGGCTACTACATAGTATTGATTTACAGAACATTTAAATAGCAATTATTTTTGAGTGGCACTAAACTCGTCAGGGTCAATATTACAGATATAATCACTGGGCCTTCAGGCACTGAAAATAAAAGAACACAACACGGTAATAAAAATCGCTTTTACCTGCGTTTTACCAGATTCAGTGCGTCTCAAACTGTTCTGTGAGGGATGATTGGGTCTGACAGCTTGGAGCAGGATGTTTCTCTGCAGCATACAGAAATCCGCGCGTTTACCTCATTCATCCAGTGCGAAAACACCGGAGCTTGAGCTGCAGCTTCTATGAACAGTCAGCCGCGCCCCCTTTGATCTGATTGGCAGTCACAAACATTCTGACAGTGACGAGCGCTGCAGCCTGCCAAAACAAACTATAAACATGTTTTTAAAAATCTTTCAGTGTGGCATTATTTTACAAATAATACACGTATTCATTTTCTTTTTAAGATACATTCAGGATCAAGAAAAGACTTAGGTATAATGTGGACTTATATCCAAATCCTTCAGAGTTTCTTCGCTTCATCACGGTTCTCCATTTCCTCATTTTCTTCAGTCTCTGTTCAGTATCAATGTGTTGTTGATGCTCAATTGGCCAACAGGCAGCCTTAGTCTAATTGATTAATCTCTCGTGTCCCTCAAAAGAATGCTATCACGATTATCAGCATCTTTCAGAATTTTCTTGTTAGAAAATCCACAAAATGTTAAATAAATAACGAGGACTGATGAACGAGACTTTGAAATTCATTTGTAGTTTGTAAAATACCAAAGCTTTATTTTGGCCTCAAAATATTTAATAGTCTTCAACTGCACCAAAATAACATCTGTACTAAATCTCCACAACAGTATTAAATAATTACCTATTTCATAACATTTTAAATATGAATATGTATTTTCTAATAAGACACTTTAAAAATCAGGTTTTCATTTAGTTTAGTTGGGAGTTGTTGATTTTTAAATAGCTTTTTGTTAATTTTAATATTTTTAGTTCTCCATAAAAGTGTTTTACAAAACGTGAATACCAAACTTATCACAGGTGACTATAAAACGGAACAAACATTAAAGCAAAGAGTAGCTCTTATAATTGTTGTTTTCATAACACACACACACACACGCACAGATGGTTTATGTGCAATATGTGCATTGTTGACTTTTTATCTGTACAAATAAGAAATAAAAATATTTATATAAAAGTATTTACCATTAAGTGTTACTGTAACAATAATGGTAATGCTATTGTAATATATACAATTCTAGTATTATTTTATCAATAAATATCATTAATAAATTATGATATTCTAACATTTCCCTGAAGCATTTTTAAAAATAACCAAATGGGAGCTAAAAACAAATTTGAGTGTGAATAGTGAAAGTGAAACCGCCAGCGCATGTAACAGTTTGACGTGCAATTCACGGTTATGACCAGTAGATGTCGTCACAGGTCAACAAAACAATATTTTTTAGTAAAGATTTGTTACGTTTATTCATTTATAACGCGTTTGTGTGTTTGACAGAAAAGCTAAACTATCAAAACAAGCATACATTCTCGCTACTTTGAATCATTTCAAGTCCCCGCTGGCTCTTTTTCAATGCAGTCAGACTCAAAGTGACCAAAGGTAACCAAGACAGACTGAAAATCTTTTAGATGTTTTGAAATGCAAATGAGAAGGGTCTTGTCATACCTAAACATTTAGTTTCGTTTTCACACCCACACATTGAAATCAATAAAGCGAAATAGTTGCATGTCTGAAAATAACTCGTTTTTATATGGAGCTAGTGTTTTTACAGCTGGAAAAAGTGTTGGTTTATTTGACCATGCATGTCAAATACATGTTATATACGTGCCATTTCTGATCTACACCTATACTCCCATAACAGAGTCCATGTTCTGACACTGGCTGTGTCTGACAAACAGTGATCTAAAATAACATAAACCAACAGAAAATTGTCTGAACAATAACAGCTGCATAAAGACTTTGAAGCATCAGTAATGTTTACTTTATTTTTTTAACTTGCCACAATGTCCAACTAAATGACAACCAGGGAGGAATGTTATATCTTTACTCAAGCGTAGCTTTTGGGTTGTAAAAAAGGCTGGCCTGTACATTATGAAGACCTCATTAATGTAAAGTGGCCAGGCTAAATTGAGCTTCTCAACGCTTTAAGTTCTCCAAGTGTAAATATAGTGAATGTGCAAAAACAGATGAGGGGAGAAAAATGTACGTCTCTCTGAGTCTCTATAAAACTATTACCCTTAAACTCATCTGCTTGATTGTCTTGTCTCTCAACAACACCAGAGGTCAATATCAATGATCAACTTGAACTTTCCTTTTTATGCATTATATGAATTCATAGACATTTAACGTTACAGTTTAGGAAAGTTTTTGTTTGGAGTCATATGCATGTTAAATAGTTTAACATTCTGTAAAAGTATTTGTTTATGACAGAACGTGTTTTACACAAGGTTTTTCTACCTAACAAAAGGTAAATTTATTATTTTTTATGAAAAAGTTAATTGAATGAATGTGTAAATATGAATTTGTTCGCCCAAATATGAAAATTTACTCACTATTTTCCACCCCCAAGTGGTTTTAAACATTCAAACGTTTCTTTCTGCTACTAAACACGAAGGAAGAAATTTTCATGAGTGCTTCAAAACACAACAAATTGACTTCCATTATAGGCAAAGCAATTACTATGGAAGTTGATATTTCACACAAACTGAAAAACATAAAACATTCATTTTCTTTTCGGCTTAGTCTCTTTATTCATCAGGGGTCGCCACAGCGGAATGAACCGCAAACTCATCAAGCATGTTTTACGGAGCAGATGCCCTTCAAGCCTCAACCCATTACTGGGCAACATCCTTACACACATTCACACTCATACACCATGGTCAATTTTAGCTTACCTAGTTCACCTGTATCACATGTCTTTGGACTGTGGGGGAAACCGCAGCACCTGGAGGAAACCCACGCGAACACGGGGAGAACATGCAAACTCCACACAAAAAATGCCAACCTACTCAGCCGAAGCTCGAACCAGTGACCTTCTTGATGTGAGGCGAATGTGCTACCCACTGCGCCACCAAAACACAAAATAATTAATTCACATTTTTTTTATCTAATGGTCTATAACAACAAAAAAAATCACTAATTGATTCTTGAAAATCTATGTACAAAGCTAATAAGCAACAATTTGACACAACATCCCAACATTTCTTTATAAAACATGTTTGTTCCTTGCCTTCACTTACTGTCAACATCAGACAGTAAACAGCATAACACAGAATACTGGATTTGATCATCTGTGATACAGAAGCAGCAAAAGGTCAACAATTTATGACTGGCCGTTAGCAATTTGTTTAATGCACAGACCCAGATCTTGTTTCAATGGCTTTTGTAGGACATTCCAGTCATTTGAGGTAGCAAACTCAAAAGCGAAACAACTAACTTTCTCTTAAAGGTTAGTCAAAGGAATTGTAAGTGACCACTAAATCACTATATCCCTTTAAATAATTTTAGAGCATCAGAGCATGTCACGTGTTTCGGTAGCCTAGGTGACAAATAGGTTAATCAGGCTAGCAGGAGCGAAGAGAAGACACGTAGCTGTGCGATTTATGGAAAAAAGGAGGCTTAATCCTGCACAATTTATTTAATAGAACCCTTTGGGAAAGCGGAGCGAGGTATGTGAAGTTAATATTTAAGCCACATGAGTTCATTTGTATGTATATGTTAATCGTGAGCTCTGCCTTCTTATTAGTTGTTTCAAAATGTCTTCATATACTTCATAGTTTCATTTTCATATGTCGCTCTGTGCATTATATGTTTATTTGTCATATTATTCTGTATACGAGTTGTTTTTATTGATTTTTGTTGTTTCTTTGTGTAGTTTCACGGTGCTACGCAACGAAAGTTTAATGGCTCTCGTCGTGAGCATAATAAAGAATCAAGCACCCGTCAGAAACTCTCTGTCTCGTTCATGAAAACCAAAGGGCAGCTACAGGAATAGAGTTGGATGATGCAGTATGTGTGTTCAAGGAAAGTTGCAGGAGCTTTTTAAGACATTCAGGTAACATAGTAGAATTTTAGAAATGACGTATAACAGTGTATTTGGCATTTTATATTTAACACTAGTGATTTTTATCTAGCTGTTTATGTGCAGTTTGGAAAGGAAATGGAAAACGCCAAGATGGCCAAATTTTGAAAATGCACACAATGAACGAGTAGTATAAAAATAAAATTTATTGTTTAAAAGAAACATGTGCATACACTACAATGAAAACATATTAAGCACCAAGTTAAAAAATGTAGCACCAAGTTTCTTCACGAGTCTCCAATCGCGAATTCTTTCCAGTATCAAAGTGTTGCAATATTGTTTTATTGGCAGCTTTAGTCTGAATTAAGAATCTCCCAAGGTGTTTTCCTGTTGGAACATTCACAACACGTTAAAGAACTGATTAAACATGATTAAGACATCTTAGATTTCTTTCCTGCTGTTGTTTATGGACTACTTTTTTCCCTTTACATTTTTTCAATTGTATTCAAATAAAATCTGTAATCAATCTGCAGAAAATCCCTTACACTACAGTATAGCCATAAAATGTTACTTCCTACATAAATATCAGAATCAGAAATCAGAAAGAGCTTTATTGCCAGGTATGTTCACACATACGAGGAATTTGTTTTCGTGACAGAGCTTCTACAGTGCAACAGGATACAGGATATATATATTATGTATAATACACACCACTAGTACTGCTATACTACTACTAAGAATGATAATAATAATAATATAAAAATGTATCAATAGGCATAGTTTACCTCACCCCTGACTTGTTCCAAACCAAAATTGCTTTGTTCCTTTAAAAACAAAAGAATATATTTTGAAGAATGTTGCAAACCTGTAACTATTAACTTCCATATTTGTTTTTCCTACTGGAGGGCAACGACTGTTTTTTCCAACATGCTTCAGTTCGTCATCTTTTATGTTCAACAGAATAAAGAAACTCCAACAGGAGCAAGTCAAAGGTGAGTAAATGATGGGGGGAATGTTCATCTCTGGGTACACTATACCTTTAAATACCAATTAGAGTTTTGTTCAGAATATTTCACATCTTGTTAATTTAGTTGTGTGTAATACTTACATCCTGTGCTGCTGCTTGATATTTCTTGTTGGCGATAGTAAATCACACCAGCAACAACAGCAGCAATGATGACAACAACCAGCACAACTATTCCTGCTATTGCACCTCCAGACAGATGTGAAGGTGGAGGAGCTGAAAAGAAACAGTGATTGTTATTAGAGTGAAGGATCTAAATTTCAGTATTTAACAACAGCTTTGATTCACATTCACACTTCTCTGCTTTGGTCATTAGGGTTCAGTCTTAATAAGGAGGTTTAAGGAAAACTCTGAGTTTAAACTTGAACTCTGAGTGGAGTTACTCTGATAAGGGGAAACTCGTCAGTTTTCAGTTTCAGAGCACCAGACAAAAAGACATCTTAGTTAAATTCTCATCACTGTTATGATATCAGGGGCGACACAGTGGCGCAGTAGGTAGTGCTGTCACCTCACAGCAAGAAGGTCGCTGGTTCAAGCCTCGGCTGGGTCAGTTGGCATGTTCTCCCTGCGTTCGCGTGGGTTTCCTCTGGGTGCTTCGGTTTCACCCACAAGTCTCAAGACATGCGGTACAGGTGAATTGGGAAGGCTAAATTGTCCAAAGTGTATGAGAGTGAGTGAGTGTGTATGGATGTTTTCCAGAGATGGGTTGCGGCTGAAAGGGTGCTGGATAAGTTGGCGATTCATTCCACTGTAGCGACCCCAGATTAATAAAGGGACTAAGCCGAAAAGTTAGTATAAAAAATGAACGAATTAATATATATATATATATTATAATATATTAAAATATATATATATATATATATATATATATATATATATATATATATTTTTTTTTTTTTTTTTTTTTTTTTTTTTTTTTTTCTTCACAAAACTCTACAGCCCAACAATTTTTAGGTTGAAATATAATAAACAGTTTTAATTTTGTTCTGGGTGGCATGGTGGCTCAGTGGTTAGCATTGTTGCCTCACAGCAAGAAGGTCACTGGTTTGAGTCCTACCTGGGTCAGTTGGCATTTCTGTGTGGAGTTTGCATGTTCTCCCAGTGTTGGTGTGGGTTTCCTTTGGGTGCTCTAGTTTGCCCCACAGCCAAACACATACGCTATAGGTGAATTGAAGAAACTAATTTGGCCATCGTGTATGAGTGTGTGTGTGAATGAGAATAGTTGGCGGTTCATTCTGCTGTGACGACTCTTGATAAATAGGGGACTAAGCCGAAAAGAAAATGAATAAATAATTTTGTTCTATAAAATACTCACAGACGACAGTAAGACTAAATGTCTTCTCTCTGGTGATGCTGAAGCGTCTGTCACTGCTGATGACAATCTCTGATGTATAATCTCCAGAGTCTGTGCTTTTGATGTTCATGATGGACAGAGATGCAGATTGATTGTCAAGTTTCAGTCGGTCTGTGAATCTCTCTTTACACTGGACATCTGCGCAGCTCTGACTCTGAACTCTAGTGATCTCAGTGATGAGAATATCATTAAAAAAACACTTCATTACATCAATTAGGTCTCTTCTTATGCCAGGATTAAAAGAGACAGATTCTCCCTGGGTTTTGTTTGCTTGATTACGATGAGCATCAGGATCAACTAAAAAGCAAACCAGCAGATTATTAGATGACCTTTGGTAAAAAAAACAAAAAAACAACAACTGTATATTCAGAAGAATGAGATGTCATGATTAGATGCTGTCATCTCGATCTTTTAACATCTCTAACTTTTCTAAACATGCACAAATAACTCACCATGCACAGTAACAATAAAGGTCTTTTCCTTATCGCCGTTGACTGGTTGATAAACTCCAGAGTGTGTGTTTCTGATGTCCATGATGGTCAGAGCTCCAGTCTCACGGTCCAGCTTCAGTCGGTCTCTGAATCTCTCAGTGCCTTCATTACACTGAACATCTGTACACATATCACTGACATCTGCATCAAGTTTAGTGTTATTAAAATACCATTCGATGTCTTCGTGCTGTTGTTTTATAACTCCAGTGTGTAGAGTAACTGAATCTCCCTCTGTCACGGACACCGACACAAGAACTGCATGAACACCGGTCACACCTGAAGAAAGAATTGATACAGTCAACATAAGAGGAGCTCAATTATTGTACCAATACATAAACAAGCTAAGCCAGAATCTTTAAATGATTACCGCCCTATTGCCTTGACCTCTTTGGTCATGAAGGCTCTTGAAAAAGAGATAAAATTTTAAATAATGATGGTTGCCGGACCGCTTTTAGACCCATTTCCGTTTGCATATCGTGCCAGGAGAGGTGTAGAGGATGCAAAATTGTTTTTGTTGAATGCTCTTTGTCAACATTTGGATGATAGTCGAGCTTTTGTGCAGCTTTTATTTGTAGACTTCTCATCTGCTTTTAAGTATTTGCATCCTATTATTTTAGGTGAGGAACTTATCACTCAGTTTAATTTTAACCATAGTATAGTCTTATTCAGTGGTGTAGTCCTACAAAAATGCATGTATATATTATTTATTTATTTAACATACGTTACCTGGAACTATTGACTTCCACAGAAGGAAAACCCTGAGATTGGCTGAGTATATTAAGAAGGGGTAAAACCTGGGTAAAAGCAAACTGTTTAACTCTAGAGGGACTTGTAAAATGTATATTAAAAAAAAAAAGTATTTATTTTAATACTGTACATAAAAATCACGTTTCAAGACAGTTATATCTAGTATCGTATGTTGTTAACAATTCTTTTTATACATTTTAATATCGTTAGAATTAATATAACATTTATTTTTTAATCAGGAAAACAAAAGCAAGCACACTACTTCAAAAACTCAATTACTAGCCTATACTCAAGTATTTTTCCATGTATTAAATAAAACTGACACTTTTTAAATTCAAAATGTCAGAAATAAAAACGTATAGAAACGCACAGGCTAATAGGCTATCTTAAGTCATTCATTCATTTTCTTGTAGACTTAGTCCCTTTATTAATCCGGGGTCGCCACAACGGAATGAACCGCCAACTTCCAACTTATCCAGCAAGTTTTTACGCAGCGGATGCCCTTCCAGCTGCAACCCATCTCTGGGAAACATCCACACACACACTCATACACTACGGACAATTTAGCTTACCCAATTTACCTATACTGCATGTCTCTGGACTGTGGGGGAAACCGGAGCACCCAGAGGAAACCCACGCGAACGCAGGGAGAACATGCAAACTCCACACAGAAACGCGGTCGAGAAACCGTGACCTTCTTGCTTTGAGGCGACAGCACTACCTACTGCGCCACTGCGTCGACTATCATAAGTCATATTAGAAAATAATTTTAATATGATATGATACAACACATAATGTCTCACTCAGATGTCACTCTGAAAATGAGTACATTCACTGAGTGCTTCTGTCACTGTACCTTCTCAAGTTTTTTTCCCCTATTTTCTATTACAGTTACATTTCTGCTTGCGATACATTTTTGTTTAAATGTTTTTATTTGATTAGTATGGTGCATATTTTGCAAGCGAGACCGAACACAATTAAGGCTGGGTATCCGCATCATTTCACATTCGCACATGAGCCAGTGTTTTGGAGGGCGCGGTGAAGTTTTGTGCACGAACAACGGAAATCGGCGCACGTGCAATGATATTTACACGATTGTATTCCATGAATGCGCTCTTGACGTGTAATGCTGCACTCGGAACATTTGTCATTGAAATAACGCCATAACAGAAACCAACTTGAACTGAAGTGCTAAGAACGAAACAGTTTGCTGCGATCAAAGACAACAGGACAAGCGAGCATGCGAGAACCGAGCCTCCTTGGGAACGCGCGCTCGTCGACCGCGTGCTCTCAAAACAAAGACAAAACGACAAGAGATGAGCAGTGGCCGGACTCTACACCAAAACAACAATAAACATGACCGAAGTGAGTCCAGACAGGATCAAGTGAGCATCAATTTGGCAGTTTGGCATACTGTAGACTATAGCTACTACTATATGTATAATATTGATTCATTATTATTATTCTGAATTCCAATTTGTTGTAAATACCACCATTGTTATTATTGTGTAGAAACACAATATTGTAATAAAGTGTGACTGATTATTTTCATAAACGTTTTTATTCACTGCTTTATTAGTTATACTGCTGTACACTATTATTAGCAATTAGCATTATCTCACATTCTAATACCATAAAAATAGACAGTGAGCTTCTTTATTTCTTTAAGCAACAAGTTTTTGGTTGTTTAAAAATAAAAGTTACTATGTTTATAGCGCAATGAAATTATGGACAAGAAAAAAAAACATCACCATGGTCAAAATCTGAAGCAAGTTTTAGTTTATTAAATTAAACTAACGGATGGAAAATAACTTATTCATTCTTGAATGAGTGGGGGGGAAAGTGAAAGTCTTACCATGGTTGAGTAAATCCAAGATCACGAAAAGCAAATTTAACAGTATCATCTTAGTGACGCTTCCTCGTAGATAAAATATTTCTAAATTTTGTCTTTCTGTTTTAAAAGGCAGATCTTACACTGAGGTGAACAGTGATACAAAAGACAAATGACAATGAACAAAAAGGTGTTCAAGTTGGTCATGTGGAGGGGGTTGAGCTGTGGGCGCTTGAGTAAAAAAAGATAGGGAAGAACAACTGTCAGTGTCTAACCAACTCATACAAAAAAAAAAAAAAAAAAAATCAGACACAAAACATGAGTAGACGCATGATTTTAGTTGGCAGAGGACACCGGCCCTCCATCACCGAGTTTGGGCACTCCTGTCATATAGGATACACACACACAAAAAAAAATAAAATAGTGAGAAACCAATGTGTAATCACTCCACTAGCAGTTGATCACTGTTTGTCTAGTGGCCAGGGTAAAGGCTTATAATTGTGAGTCCATAAATGTAACTTTTCCTAATAGTTTTTATTGATGTGGATTATTGCTGATTGATGAGTGCTGGCTCAATTGGATGGATAAAGGAAAATAAGACCCGTTTAAAATGAGTTAAACAGGTCCTACACCTATATATGTCTGTGAATTCTAGACTTTGTAAGGCCTAAAAATTAAGTAATTTATTTGAGACAGTTTAGACCCCATGAACACCTTGGTGTAGTGTTACTTTCTCCGGGATGTCTGGCGGCAGAGTAACAGCTCGTTATTTCATGCTCGAGCAAATGATGAGACGGACAAAGGTGATCGATGCATGCCCTTCTTTTACTTCTTTCAGTGTTTTTTAAGTGTACAGTGCAAAACAGCTCCCGGGTGGAATTACTAGAGTAAAAGTAACAAAACCGAGTAAAACTTTCTCCCTCTCATTCACAGCGCAGCACACAGCGAGAGCTCACGACATACCGCATGTGCGCCAAACTACATTACCCACAATGCACTTCGCCATGGACTACAACTCCCGTAAAAACCCTTAAAGCGGCCACCTCTATTTCCCCTCTCCTGCAACAGTAGATAACATCAAACAGTTGGTATTTAAGTAAAATTTTGCCTTCGAGCCATTTGTAAACTGGGAAAGGCAATGCAAATATTTCAATATTTCACTGTAACAGTCATAGAAGTATCCTATTATGTAAATAAACCAAAATGCAATAGGCTAAATCTTGTTAGACAAGTTAGAGCTGGTTTTGTAGTGTTTTGATCCTCCTTAAAATCAGCAGTTGAATCAGGTTTTCATTTCAAAAGATGCATGTATTGTCATGCTAACAGACAACACCAGAGTCCAGACACCAGAGTAAACTATTAGAGCTACCATATTTTATCAATAACCCACAGAAAATAAAAATAGTAGTTAATAGTTACATAAAAAAAAACAATATGCAAATGCACATTGTAAAAGCGCTATAGAAATAAAGAGGAATTGAATGGAATTAAAAAGCTAT
This sequence comes from Danio aesculapii, assembly GCF_903798145.1. Taxonomy (NCBI): domain Eukaryota; kingdom Metazoa; phylum Chordata; class Actinopteri; order Cypriniformes; family Danionidae; genus Danio; species Danio aesculapii. Next base: position 7,408,697 of record NC_079456.1, read on the forward strand.
CAGCCTTTCAATTAATTTTTTATAATTATTATTATTATTATATATATTTTTAATTATTTTTGTTATAGGATCAGTGTGTTTACGTTAGATTAACACAGCAATCAGCTGCAGCAGATTGATTTTTTAGCACCAGGGGCTGTTTCATAAAAGGTTTAGAAAAGCGGGGAATAAAGTCAAAAGCTTGACTTCCCTAAGCTGAACAAAACGTCCACGCTTAAATTGGTTCCATAAAAGTTGAATATCATTTGATCTAACTAATCTGAGTTTAGTTAAAATAATCTAGATAACTGCTTGTGCACATTGCTGATATTAAAGGTCGAGCAACGAAGCATCCAGTGGCATAGCGACACCCCCCGCCCCATTCTCCCACTCCCCCCCCCCCAAAAAAAACCCAAATTATTTGTTTTGAATCAAATGCAGTTACCAATATTCTGTCCCTAAAAGTAAAAAGACTTGAATTATTATTTTACGAAAAGGTTTTTAAATCAAGAAAAAACTAAATGTCTGAATCGTGTAAATGTAAATAATCAGCAAGTGTAATTTTAGATCTTTTTAAACAGAGAAGCTCTGCAATTAACAAAGCACAGCATAACCTACACCTTCATATACCTTAAAACAACAACAACAACACATAAATACATGATTATTTAGAATCAATTTTTCCATGAGGTTGATTATTGCACACATAGGAGAGATGCGGTTTAAAAAGAACACGTGCTGGTCAATCTGCTCAAGTCAATGCAGCTTCAGGCCAGTTCGTAACTTTCAGATTTAGTGGCTAATTCATATTAATTTGTACAGTCTCATTCATACATTTTAGTACTTTTTGCTCATCCCACATTGAGGAGTAGCATTTTGGGACATCCCTCTTTAAAAAAAAAAAGAATGATGTAGGGCGACACGGTGGAGCAGTGGTTAGTGCTGTCGTCTCACAGCAAGAAGGTCGCTGTTTCAAATTGAATAAACTAAGTTGTCCGTAGTGCATGCGTGGGTGTGAATGCAAGAGTGTATGGGTGTTTGATAAGTTGGCGGTTCATTCCGCTGTGGTGACCCCTGATTAATAAAGGGACTAAGCCGAACATAAAATGAATAAATGCATTTGTACAAATTAGCTACTCCTCTGACAGTGTGTAAATAGTAATGTTTGCTCAGGTGATCGGCCTGGTTAAATACAAACACTCATTTTTGGTAATAATGCCATTTTCGATGTTCAATTATTTTGCACTTTTGGTAAAAATATAGATGTTTCTTATTCCCAAATTTAGGATATCAATGGGGCGGCCAAGCTTGTTGACACCTCCCTCCAAATTTTAAGACCTGCCAAGCATCATATTTTTTTGTATCATGTCCTGATGCAGAAAACAATGAAATTCAATATTGTTTCTGTTTATATTATTTATCCTTAATAAAACACAAGTAACACACTGAGATAATCGCTGTATTGAAATGCTTATGATTTTTTTTTTTACTAAAAGGGAAGTTTATTTTGCTGTGGCTACCCCTGATGAATAAAGGGACTAAGCCGAAGGAAAATGAATGAATGAATGAATGAATGAATGAATGAATGAAAGCATACACAGACAGACTTCTTCAGGTACAATGTATCACAATGTATGGCATATATAAGGAGAACTAGAGCGCCCTCTAGCCTTACAACACGTTGTGCATACACTATAGCAGGGGTGTACAAACTCGGTCCTGGAGAGCCAGTGTCGTGGAGAGTTTATCTCAAACTTGCTTCAGCAAACCTGCCAGGATGTTTCTAGTATATCTAAGAGCTTGATTACTTCAGGTGTGAAGCTAAACTCTCCTGGACACAGACCTTCCAGGACAGAGTTTGGACATCCCTTTACTACAGCTTCCAACGGTTTTCACATGACTATCTTGTCTAGACTGTGATTTTCTATGCATTATCTACTTGTTAATGCAGAATCTGAACAGATTGCTACTTTCGTTGTTTAGGTAAAGTATAATTTGCTAAGCATGCAAAAAGTTCCAAGATTGTTTGAATATTTCACTGATGTATTAACTATATAAATCAACTAAAATGGCTTTCAGATTTTACTGTTTATTGGTCGCATCAACTGTGAGGTTTATAAGCACAAATACACGAACAACCATTTCCCCTACAAACCAAACACACGTGTACAAAAAGCCCATCACCCTCACCTATAAAACTGCCATCAGACCACATCTCTGAGAAAGCTCTCTGCAGGCTGCAGTTTGACACATTTTAAGCTGCTAAAATCACAATGAGAGACAGCAAAGAATTTTCCCTAATAGTAAACATTTATTAATATCATCTCTAAAAAGTTAATTAATAAGCCATACTTTAGAAATTGTCATTTTACACAATGTTCTATATTTCTACTCCAACTGTTTTCCAAAAGTGTTTGCCTTACTGCTTAAAAGAAAATGTTAGAGATCAAAGAATTGCTTATTACTCACGCAATGTTTTTAAATCAATAAGCCACACTTTAGAATGAAACTGATATCCCATATTTCTACCCAACCATTTTTCAAAAGCAGTTGCCTTATTGCTTTAAAACATTTACCAGGGTGTCCGCAGTGTCTTAAAAGGTCTTAAAATGTCTTAAATTTCAAAAACTAAATTTTAGGCCTGAAAAAAAACCTTAAATTCACTGAAATGTTGGGTTGTAGGTCCTAAATGATTTTAAGCAGGTCTTAATTGCCCAATGTCTAAGCAAAGCTACCCTGTCTGGCACCCGATCACCTACAATCCATCTTAGAACATCTTTCTTTTATATATATTTAAGTTTTTTATTGCAGAGATACAATTCACAACAGCTGTTAGACATTTTTACAGCAAACAATACTCCAAATTAAATTCCTGAATCAGAGAATAAAAACTAAAGCCACACATCCATTTACATGATCTTCCATTAATACAAAAACTATTTATAGAAGTAACCGAGCCATTTGAAAAAAATCCTTAGTGTTTATCCCTGTACAAGTCTAAATTTCATTCATAATGGTCTTAAAAAGGTCTTAAAAAGTCTTATATTTGATTTGAAGAAACCTGCAGAAACCCTGATTTACATGTTAAAGCTTAGAATATTTACTGATTTAAAGTAAAAAATTTAACTAGCATTAGCGTGTAACCATATATAATTCCTAAAAATAGAGTATTTATTTCAGCCAATAGGAGGGCCAAACTCTCTTGTGGGTGGAGTCATGTTTTCAGAAAAGAGGTTTTATCCACCAATCTTTCACTTATCGTCTGGAGAAAATGTTTCGCATGTTTGCTTTATGTTTGTGCTGGTTGTGTTTAACTGGTGAGTTTAATATGTTTGATTTTATACAGAGAGAAGCCTCAAACTGAAGCTTTAAACTGTGTATAATCTGAATGTTTTCCAGGTGTGTTTGGCGAGTCTGTGTCAGTGACGGAGGGAGATTCGGTCACTCTCAACACTGATACTCAAATACTTAAACAGGACATCGTCTGGATATTTGGAGCTAATACCATAGCTAAAATTAAAATAAAGAGACAAAACCTCTCCACATTTGATGGTCCTGATGGGAGATTCAGAGACAGACTGAAGCTGGACAATCAAACTGGATCTCTGACCATCATCAATATCACAACTAAACATGCTGGAGATTATGAAATGCAGATCAGTGGAGAAAAACTGACAACAAAAACATTCAGCGTTTCTGTCTATGGTGAGTAGAGATCATCATTGGTAATTGATCAGTGCTGATGAAACTGTCATATTTTATTAAAAGAATATTTAATGTAGTAATAAAATTAAGATTCATCAGCAGGATTTAAATAAGTGGTCTATATTCACAAACACAAAGAAATCGAGAGTTATCTGTGCACAACTTGTAATGCTAATAGATTATAAGCTAGCAAAGCAGAAAACCACAAAACCAGTCATAGTTTTAGTCAAAACTACACCTGAAAGCTGAATAAATAAGCTTTTCCACTGATTTTTGCATTTGGATTGTTAGGAAATGACAATGTTTGGTTTAGATTTTCCAATAGTTGTGTATCCCGAGTCTCAGTGCGCAAAAACGTAAACATTTTGAGAAAAAACGCCTTGAAATATTCATTCATCTTGTAAACAGAAACAAGCTTTAAAACAGATTTAAGGTTTAAAAGAAAAGAAAAAAGAAAGGAAATAATTAAGAATCAACTCCAAATTTTGTGTAAAGCCTGTTTTAAAACTTTTCTTCTTTTAAGCTTTTTAAACACGTAAAGTTAACCCTCATATCGTTTACCCAAAAAGTAAAAATTATGTTGGTGTCTGTCTATTCTCTGGTGTTTCCAGCTCGCCTGCCTGTTCCTGTCCTCATCTTCAACTCTTCTCAGTGTTCTTCATCTCAGTATAACTGTTCAGTGGTGTGTTCAGTGGTGAATGTGAGCGCTGTGAGTCTCTCCTGGTACAAAGGAAACAGTTTATTGTCCAGCATCAGTGTGTCTGATCTCAGCATCAGTCTCTCTCTACCTCTGGAGGTGGAATATCAGGATAAAAACACCTACAGCTGTGTGATCAACAACACCATCAGCAACCAGACCGTACAGCTCAACATTACTAAACGCTGTCAACCATGTTTAGGTATGGTAGCACCAAAACACGAGTTTGAGCAGAATTTCACTCACACTAATAACGGTCTCCTTCAGGTCCTCCAGACTCTGGATCTCTGCTAGTGTTGATCTCTGCTGCTGCTGCTGGATCTCTGTTGATTATTTCTGCAGTCGGGATATTCTGCATCGGCAGGAAACACAGAAAAACAGATCAAGATGGCAAGTGTCACCTACGTAAAAAAAAAACAAGTATTATAAAATATATCAGAAATATTTTAGTAAATTAAAACCCACAATTAATATCATACACTGCTATAATCCTACCCTATGCATACAGTACATGTAGAAATGTCATACCGTGTTGTAAGAGGCTTGAAAACATTCTCGGGGATAAAACTTGGACTGGTTTTTGTATTTAGTAGTGACTAAATTAACTCAGAGAGTGTTATAGTTTCACCATGGCTATCTTACTGCTTCACTAGACAAGGGCATGCCCACCTTGGAGTAGATTAGTTTATTAGGGAAAGAAATAATTGAATACAAATAACATTATAATAGGTATACATTAGATAGTAGTGGCCAGATAAAACATCTAGAAATATCAGAGCGAGGTTGATTTATCAACGATGCACCAGGAACAATCCCAAGAAAAATATGACCCTAACTGGATTGGACACATCTTGAGGATGGTTTCATATTCATCAAGCAGGAGCCAAGTGTCTTACTGCTCAATCTGCTCAATGTCTTACTGCTCAATCTCTTAGTGTTAAACTATGTTACAGATTTGACTAAAAATTGCAGTCTCTTCCTCAGTCTCCACAGAAATTATGAAATAGAAGAGAGCGTCCTACAAACTCTATGAGTGTTGAAGCTGGCCTCTGCTGATGAAACTGCAAACTATCTTCATTAACTTTGTTTTTAATTGAATCTCTGACTCCAGCTCTTCTTCAGTTGACAGACTCATTTTTGGGTTCAAACTGTCGGTTCTTTTACAGTGTCATGTTAACGTATGGCCAAATGTCGAGTTAAATAAGAATGTTAAAATTAGTAATGACATTAGTACAATTTTAACAGTTTTTAAATCACAGTTACTGAAATGTGTGCATTAATACTTTAATTTTGACAGCAGCAAGTTACAATGATTTTTTTTATTGTTCAAACAGTTGAGATATTAACAGAGGTCACTTATGAGGAGTCGGAGTTCAACAAAAGCTTCGCACATAAATCGGTAAGAGAATTACTATTCGTTTATGATTAGAGTCTGTGTGTCATGTTAGCAGTCATAAATAAGTGTGCACTTACAGTTGAGGTCAGAATTATTAGCCCCCCTGAATTATTATTCCCCCTGTTTATTTTTTCCCCTATTTCTGTTTAACAGATTAAAGAGTTTTTCAATATCTTCTTATCATCTATTATCTACAATATCTTTCTAAACATAGTTTTAATAACTCATTTCTAATAACTGATTTATTTTATTTTTGCCATGATGACAGTAAATAATATTTGACTAGATATTTTTTTAAGACACTTCTATACAGCTTAAAGTGACATTTAAAGGCTTAACTAGGTTAATTAGGTTAACTAGGCAAGTTAGGGTAATTAGGCAAGTTATTGTATAATGATGGTTTCTTCTGTAGACTATAAAAAAAAAGCTTAAAAAGGGGCTAATAATTTTGACCCTAAAATGGATTTAAAAAATTTTTTAACTGCTTTTATTCCAGCCGAAATAAAACAAATAAGACTTTCTCCAGAAGAAAAAATATTTTTAGACATACTGTGAAAATTTCTTTGCTCTGTTAATAATCATTTGGAAAATATTTAAAATAGAAAAAAAAAATTAAAAGGGAGGCTAATAATTCTAACTTCAACTGTGTGTGTGTGTATATATATATATATATATATATATATATATTAAAAAGAAGGGCATAGAGAGATTTCATTTTTGCATTTCTTTAAGCTTTAACTTTTAACATTGAGCGTTCACCCAGGCGCACATTGATGCACAGGATAACAGGGGATGCAATTATTGATAGCACTGAATGATATTACTACTACTACTACTGATGATGATGATGATGATGATAATAATAATAATAATAATAATAATAATAAATACATTTTCTGGGCAGCACGGTGGCTCAGTGGGTAGCACAATCGACTCACACCAAGAAGGTTGCTGGTTCGAGCCTGGCTGGCTCAGTTGGCATTTCTGTGTGTAGTTTGCATGTTCTCCCTGTGTTCGGTGTACAAAATGTAAAAAAATAACATGGATGAATCCAATAAATAAAACAATTCAAATTAATTAAAGATCGTTTTATTGTTTTCCGAATCTAACAGTATTCAGGTACAGTAATAGAACTATGGTAAAGTGTATTATACTATATGTATTATAGTATTTACAACTCTGTTAATAAATGCTACTGAATAATAGTGTTAACTATAGTGACTTGATACACTGTAATAAATACTGTAGACCTTCTTAGTTTTTCTTGTAGCACACTGTGGTGTATTGTAGTGTATTGTTTGTTTAATTGTAAATACTTTTATTTTTAATTCTTATTTATACAGTTAAGAATGTCAACAATGCAAATGCTGCTATCATGTGTGGCTAGTTATCTGTATTTTTCTAGTTATTCTAGTTATATGTGTATTTTTTTAATTCACCTTTTAATTTAATTACGTTAAAGTTTTAATGCAATGTAGGCATTTCTTTCTGAGGCTTTTATGAGTCTCATTTATCATGCTGTTGTGTGTGACAGGTACAATATATAGATATATGACAGAAACAAATATAGATATGGACAAAACATAAGTGCACATTTATCTATGACTTACTGCTAACATGCCACAAAGACTATAAATGTATATATATATATATATATATATATATATATATATATATATATATATATATATGTGTGTGTGTGTTTGTATATATATATATATATATATATATATATATATATATATATATATATATATATATATATATATATATATATATATATATATATTCAGAATTGTTATTGTTTACTTTATTTTCCACTTATTTGATATGATACGTTTGTATGAACTGTATGTATCCTGTGCTCCTTGCACACGCTTGGCAAATAGAGCTCATTCTTATTCTGATGAGGAGCTTGTGTGCGGGGGGTGTGCAGCCCACTGTAAAGCTTTAGCAAAGGGACCTCAAACTACTGTACCTTAAGGAGCCCCTAAAGGTGACATTTGTCCTAAATATGCTCGGAGTGATTTAATAGAGGCAAGTATGAATGTCTTACTCCACAACCCTGTGATTGCTGAGATTTGGGTTTATACATTTTTTTATTTATGTTTATGAAGTTTAATAATAGGAATAGAGTGTAAAATAGCAATATAGAGTGGAATTGAGTTTTGAACAAGGAAGATTACATGATATATGAATAAATAAATAAATAAATGTTCACAAGATGTTTTAAATTTGTTTCTTATTCTGTATCTAAATAATCAGGAAGCATTTTAGATGAACAAATCTATTGTATGTGTTGTTTTTACAGAACTGTGGAGAGCAGGAGCAGGTGCTGTATGCTCCAGTCACGAGTTGAAGATGAACAGACTGTGTGATGACTTTCATGGGAGCCAAAATCTATATCAATATTTAGATATTAGTAGAGATATCAAGATTATTGGAGTCTATGGTTGAGTTTTGGGATTGGCGAGTCTTCCAATTTTTAAACATGACTAAGAAGTACCTGTGGTCCTTTTAAAACAAGGATTTTAACAAATTACCTAAAAATATAGCCTAATATTTTGAGACTCCTAAAAACTAAGGTACATTGATGAAAAATTTCAACATATGTGCTCAATAAAAGGTGTGGAAATGTCTGTATTGACACGTGGTTTATTTTGCTGAACCAACAGCTTCTGCATGAGCTTGTGAAGGTGTGATGTCTGTTTGAGAGAGTGCGTCTGTGTGAAAAAAAAAAACGTGGTTGCTTTTTCCACTCCTGCTCAAAAACGTACTGTGATACTGATGAGCTCATGCTGTTTGATCTCACTTTCTGTCTTTGTTTTAGAATTATTGTATAGAAAATATATGCCATGTTTAATTTATGGTCATAATACTTGTGGTTATCATGCTGATATCTGATGGATATGTGGAATTTATTTAGCTATGAAACTAACTATAACAAAAGCACAGCGCATCTTAAGGTAAAACAGAAATATGTAAACATTTAGATAAAGCTGTACACGTTTTTGTGACATATGGGCTTAATCATATTCAGAAAAACAATTGAAAGAGTATGAAAAATCTAAATAAGGTAAAATGTTATCAATTTTTTCCAGAGTCTCATATTAAGTTGTTTATTCTAGAAAAATACTAAATGTCTACACTTGATCCAATTCTAACCATAAATACTGCGAATAAATTTTCTTTAACAATGGAAATAATGTGTTATTTAAAAATGTGGTGCAAATACTGCAAGGCTAGTGGAACAAAATTATTAATGAATATTTTAGACCTCCAATCGTAGTGATAGATAGATAGATAGATAGATAGATAGATAGATAGATAGATAGATAGATAGATAGATAGATAGATAGATAGATAGATAGATAGATAGATAGATAGATAGATAGATAGATAGATAGATAGTGGTCGAATCCTAAAACAACAAGATTTTTTGACAAGATGGAGATATCAATTGTTGTGTGAACTATCCCTTTAAGCGCGAGTCGTCTCCAAATTACGCGGAAATAATGTCCACCTGACTGCTGTTGTGAGGCGTGATAAAAAAAATAGGGAGATAAAACATTTTAATAGTCTATAAACTTGTTTATTGTGACTGGTAGTCTGTCACAAAACTTGTTCAGGTTCAACTCATATAGTAAGTCACTAAATATAAATGAACCCAACACACTTAAGTAAAAATAAATGGCTTTTACCTGCGTTCTACCGGATTGAGTGCGTCAAACTATTCATTGATGAATTATGAGATCTGTCAGCTTTGAGCGGGATGTTTTCTGCAGTATAAACGTACGCGGTTCATCTTACTGCGTTTTTTACCTCATTATTCAACAGCAAAACCTCCAGTACGTCATCGTGCAGCGGCCTCGCTTGAGCTCTGTGTCTGTTGTTAACATTAAAACCCGCCCCCTTTGATCTTATTGGCTGTCACAAACATTCTGGCAGCGTCACCAATATTCTGGACAGACGGAGTAATATATCTGCTGCTAATTTACTTCAGAGTGTTTTATAGTGGTGACAGCCAAGTGAGTGTTTGTTAATTCATCGCTGTTAATCTCTTCCAGTATCAGCAACAACATCGGTAGAAACACCTCTAGCAGACTGATATAATAAAACTGATCAAAAAAGCTGTACTTTGAAATAAATAACAGAAATTATTTTCTTCTTTAGGCCACGGAAAACTCTGATTTGTTACAGAAATATATATTTAATTGGATTAGAAAAAACATGTGGAGTAAAAAACAAGACAAGATAACAATTTAGAATAATTTAAACCTATATCAAAACCCTGAGAGGAAAATCAGCTCATTTAGCAGAGAGTTTTTTACGCTTCATCGCGGTTCTTCATTAACTTATTCTCTTCAGTCTCTCTTTCTAAAGTGATGTTATTGTTTTATTTGCAGCCCAAGATAAGTGAAGCTTTCATGTCCCTCAAAACATATTATTAGGATTATCAGCATCTTTCTCCTGTTAGAAAATTCACAAAATGTAAAAGAAAGCATGAGGACTGATGAACGATGTTTGTAGTTTGCAGAACATACAGGTTATTTTTGGTCCCTGTACTAAACCTGATTTCATTTGAAATTATATTTGTTAATAAGACCATATACATGTGCAAATCAGAAGCTTTACATTTAGCTGAGAGTTATTGAATTTTTTTAATAGCTAATTCAAATTCAAAATTATTATTTTTTTGCCAAAAAAGATAACTCTTCACAGTGTAGTTCATTTTACAACATGAGACTTTCAAAATCAACATAGGTTTAATGATTGTAAAATAAAACAATAAAAACCAAAATCACTAGGATATTTTTGTTTGCTAGAACACTACTTTCAGTTTATGTTTGGTTAACCAGGAAATTATTTTTTATAAAAATAACGTTAGTTTCTAGTCTGAAACGTTATTCTACTGTTATTGTAACAAAAAACTAATGTTAAGATAGGGAAAGTGAAACCACTTATAACGGTTTGACCCGCGATTCACGGTTATGACCAGTAGATGTCGCCACAGTTACAATAAATAATAAAATCTCACAACAATGAGCCATTCATTCATTTTCTTTTTGGCTTAATCCCTTTATTAATCCGGGGTCAACACAGCGGAATGAACCACCAACTTACCCAGCATGTTTTTACGCAGCGGATGCCCTTTCAGCCGCAACCTATCTCTGGGAAACAACCATACACACTCATTCACACTCATACACTACGGACAATTTAGCCTACCCAATCACCTGAACCACAGGTCTGGACTGTGGGGGAAACCAGAGAACACGGAGCAAACCCACGCGAACACAAGGAAAACATGCAAACTCCACACAGAAACGCCAACTGACCAAACCGAGGCTCAAAATAGCGACCTTCTTGCTGTGAGGCGACAGCACTACCTACTGCGCCACTGCGTCACCCACAGTAATGATCCTTTTTGCTATAGACTACAGTTAAAAGGATAGAATAATGTGACGTTCCATAAACAGTTGCAAAATCCAATACTCATTAAATACATCGACACAAATGTTGCCTTTCACACCACAAATTTCTTCTTTCCCATGACATTGATCACTAAATTATAAAATGGTTTCCCAGAGATGGATTGCGGCTGAAAGTCCATCTGCTGCGTTAAAACGTGCTGGATAAGTTGGCGGTTCATTCCGCTGTGGCGACCCCAGATTAATAAAGGGACTAAGCCGAAAAGAAAATGAATGAATGAATGAATTATAAAATGGAGCAGGATTTACTATTTCTGCACTAAAACTGAACATCTTCCCACAAATTCCCACTGGCTATAGATAAAGGTGGTCAGTGGTAATAGAGGACATCCAGACTGAAAATAATGTTATTTAGAGACTAATGCAAATGAAAAGTACCTCATCATACCTAGATTTTGTTTTCCACATCACTTGTGTTCTAAATATGGATGAAGATGGGAGTGTTTTGTTTCTGAGAGAGAGGGAGAGAGAGAAGAGTGTTTCTAAAGGTGTTTTGTCAGGCCCACTCACCGTGGACACTGGAGATGGGGTGTATCTAACACATTGTAATGTGCGGTAGCAGCAACGTTTGAAGAAATGCAGATACACAATGCTATAATTCACAGTAATGCATCCTGTAAAATGCATCGGTAACCAGTTTGGTGCAGGAACCGAGAGGGGTCTGGATGCAGACCTGGTGCAGTGCAGTCTGAGCTGCATTTAATGCTTTTTAATGGGCTTACCTAAACCCCACCCTTATCCCTACCCCTCACAGTGACATCACTCGCTCCATTTGAGTGCATTGTGTCTGACATTGCATCGCTGAGTGATGCAATCACAGCTTGCATCAGAAAGGCTGCATCCAGATACTATTGCAGGAACCAGGCATGGCATCCTGGATGGTGTGTATTAAAGCTGCCCACAGGGCTCTGGGTTGAGCAATTTGAGCAGTGAGCTGAAGTTCTGCTCGTTCACCTCCTTATTCAGCAGAGAGAGTTGATCCACATCTGATCTCCTTCAACACAGTATCAGCTTATTTAGCACTGAGTTTCTTCATTACCTTATTCGCTTTAGTCTCTCTGTCAGTGTCGAAGTGATGGTTCAATATTTAGTTGGCAGCCTGAGTCTGATTTGAGAAGCTCTTGTGTCACTCATAGGGATGTCATCTGTTCTTATCTGCAATAAAATTCACAAAAGTTTAAAGAAATGATGAGTTAAGATGTCTTGAATTGTGTTATTGCTTATGTAATATTGTGTAAAATATTAATGTTTGCTCAGGTGATAGGCCTAGTTAAATACAAACATACATTTTTCGTAATAATGCAGTTTTCGCTGTTCATTTATTCTGCACTTAAAATATAGATGTTTCTTATTACCAAATTTAGGATACCGATGGGGGAGCCAAGCTTGTTGACACCTCCCTCCAAATTTTAAGACCTTATTTTTTTGTATAATGTCCTGATGCAGACATCAATGAAATTCAATAGGGTTTCTGTTACATTTTTATTGTTAATATAACACGAGTAACACACTGAGACGACCCCTGTATGGAAAACACTTATGATTTTTTGTTTTCTAAAGAAAAGCATGGCACCCAGACTTCTTCAGGGGCAATGTATCACATATATAAGAAGAACTACAGCGCCCTCTAGCCTTCAACATGTAGTGCATATGCTACAGTTTAAAAATGTTTTCACAAGACTATCTTAGACTGATTTTCTCTGCATTATTTATTTTTTAATGCAGGAAAAGCATGATTCGCCAAACATACAAACATTTACAAGATTTCACTGTCATAAATCATGGTCAATAGACTTAATCAAGTTTACCCTGGCTTTCAGATTTGACTTTATGAAAGTTTGAGTTCAGTTTTGCGAGCGCATCAACGGTGAGGTTCATAACCACAAAGACATGAACAACTATATCCCCTACAAACCAAACACACATGCACAAAAAGCCCATCACCCTCACCTACAAAACTGCCATCAGACCACATCTCTGAAGAAACCTTACCGCAGGCTGCAGTTTGACACGTTTAAGCTGCTAGAATCACAATGAGAGACAGCAGAGAATTTTTTTTTGATAGCAAATATTTATTGATTTCACCTCTAAAAAGTTAATAACACGCCACTTTAGAAATATTTACACAGCATTTCATATTTCTGTTTCAACAATTTCTTTTCAAAGTGTTTGCCTTCTTAAAAGAAAATAAAGTCTTAGAGATCAAAGAATATGTCGTGTGGCGTGTTGTCTAATTAGTAAGTTTAATATTTTATATAAAGAGAAGCCGTATACACAACGTTTTTAAATCAATAAGCCACACTTTAGAATGAAACTACGATATCCTATATTTCCTACCCAACCAGTTTTCGAAAGCAGTTGCCTTACTGTTTTAAAACATTTACCAGGGTTTACCAGGGGTCTTAAAAAGTCTTAAATTCACTGAAATGTTGGGTTGTAAGTCTTAAATAATTTTAAGCAGGTCTTAATTTCCCTACGTTTAAGTAAAGCTACCCAATCTGGCACCCAATCACCTATAATCCATCTCAAAACTAATCCATCTACCCAACCATTTTTCAAAAGCAGTTGCCTTATTGCTTTAAAACATTTACCAGGGTGTCCGCAGTGACTTAAAAGGTCTTAAAATGTCTTAAATTTCAAAAACTAAATTTTAGGCCTGAAAAAAAACCTTAAATTCACTGAAATGTTGGGTTGTAGGTCCTAAATGATTTTAAGCAGGTCTTAATTGCCCAATGTCTAAGCAAAGCTACCCTGTCTGGCACCCAATCACCTATAATCCATCTTAGAACATCTTTCTTTTATATATATTTAAGTTTTTTATTGCAGAGATACAATACACAACTGCTGTTAGACATTTTTACAGCAAATAATACTCCAAATTAAATTCCTGAATCAGAGAATGAAAACTAAAGCAACACATCCCTTTACATGATCTTCCATTAATACAAAAACTATTTACAGAAGTAACCGAGCCATTAGAAAAAAATCCTTAGTGTTTAGCCCTGTGCGAGTCTAAATTTCATTCATAATGGTCTTAAAAGGGTCTTAAAAGTCTTATATTTGATTTGAAGAAACCCGCAGACCCCTGATTTACATGTTAAGAAGACTATTTACAGATTTAAACTAAAGAACCAAACTAGCATCAGTGTGTAACCATATATAATTCCTAAAAATAGAGTATTTACTTTACCCAATGGGAGGGTCAAACTTTCTTGTGGGCGGAGTCATGTTTTCAGAAGGATTTTTCTTTTCTTTACACCACTCCTTCACTGATCGTCTGGAGAAAATGTTTCGCATGTTCGCTTTATGTTTGTACTGGTGGCGTTTAATTAGTAAGTTTAATGTTAATATTATACAAAGAGAAGCCTCAAACTGAAGCCTTAAACTGTGTATAATCTGAATATTTTCCAGGTGTGTTTGGCGAGTCTGTGTCAGTGACTGAGGGAGATTCGGTCACTCTAAACACTGATACTCAAATATCTAAAGATGACATACGATGGACATTTGGTGCTGAAAACTCGATCATTGCTAAAATTAAAATAAAGAAGCAAAACCTCTCCACATATGATGGTCCTGATGGGAGATTCAGAGACAGGCTGAAGCTGGACAATCAGACTGGATCTCTGACCATCATGAACATCAGATCTGAACATGCTGGAGATTATACACTACTGATAACTGGAATTAATCGGACAACAAAATCATTCAGCGTTTCTGTCTATGGTGAGTAGAGATCATCATTTGTGACTGATCAAACTGTCATGTTTTGTTAAAAGAATACTTAACACAGTAATAAAGTTAAGCTTCATCAGCAGGATTTAAATAAGTGGTCTATATTCACAATCACATTATATAAAGAAATCTAGAGTTATCTGTGCACAACTTGTAATGCTAATAGATTATAAGCTAGCAAAGCAGAAAACCACAAAACCAGTTTAGTCAAAATCATACCTGGAAGCTGAATAAATAAGCTTCTCCAGTGATTTTTGGATTTGGATTGTTAGGACATGACGATGTTTGGATTTGATTTTCCAATAGTTGTGTATCTCGAGTCTAAGGGTGCAAAAATGTAAACATTTTGAGAAAAAACACCTTTAAAATTGTCTAAATGAAGTATACAATACATACGCATGCAGCATAACATAGGGTCACACATCAAAGCACTCTAATTAGTTTTTCAGAGAAATATTCATTCATCTTGTAAACAGAAACAAGCTTTAAAACAGATTTAAGGTTTAAAAGAAAAGAAAAAAAGAAAGGAAATAATCAAGAACAACTCCAAATTTTGTGTAAAGCCTGTTTTAATCTAAAGTGAAATTAAATAAGATTTTTCCAAATTCTTCCTCATTGTGCAACAAATGTAAAAACTCTGAAGGTACACTGGCTCACTCATTCTGGTCATGCCATAAAATTAGTTAATTTTGGCAGAGCTTTTTTAATTTTAAATCTGAAGTCTACGGGATAAGTCTGTCACCAGATCCAAAATTGGGCATTTTCGGAGACACCTCAGAAATAGGAGATAAATATATATCACAGGCAGTATCTTTGTGTATGATATTAGCAAAGAAAATAATTTTACAAAATTGGAAGATTATGTGCCTGTTTTCGAAATTTGGGTTAGAAGCTTAAGTTTCGTGTTGCCCATGGAGGAAATGCGATATGGGATGACAAACAAACCAAACACATTTTTAAAAATCTGGAGCGCAATTATGTTCTACATCAGTAATGCTAACTTGTAACTCTTTATAAGTGAGATTGGTCTGGAGTAAGTCGAATTGTGAAGCCTATGCATTTCTCTGTAAATTATTTTTGTTTCATATTTAACTCTATTTATTTCCTTATGCTTTCTGGATGATGTTGTATTATGTTGTGTCTGACTATTTGCGTATTTTGAAATGGCCTTTGTAACCCCCCCTTATTTTATTTTTTTATGTTGTTTTTTGTTGTTGATTATTCTTATGCTAAAAACAATAAAAAGATTATTAAAAAAAAGCTCTTTTAAGCTTTTTAAACACGTAAAGTTACCCCTCATATTGTTTACCCAAAAAGTAAAAATTATATTGGTGTCTGTTTATTCTCTGGTGTTTCCAGCTCGCCTGCCTGTTCCTGTCCTCATCTTCAACTCTTCTTAGTGTTCTTCATCAGTGCAGTATTGTTCAGTGTTGTGTTCAGTGGTGAATGTGAGCGCTGTGAGTCTCTCCTGGTACAAAGGAAACAGTTTATTGTCCAGCATCAGTGTGTCTGATCTCAGCATCAGTCTCTCTCTACCTCTGGAGGTGGAATATCAGGATAAAAACACCTACAGCTGTGTGATCAACAACACCATCAGCAGTCAGACCGTACAGCTCAACATTACTAAACACTGTCAGACATGTGAAGGTATGATAGCGCCCACATACATGTTTAAAGCAGAATTGCTCTTACAATAATAACGGTCTCCTTCAGGTCCTCCAGACTCTGGATCTCTGCTAGTGTTGATCTCTGCTGCTGAATCTTTGTTGGTTATTTCTGCACTCGTGATTTTCGGCATCTGCAGGAAACACAGAAAAACAGATCAAGAAGGCAAGTGTCACATACTTTTAAAAAAATGCTATTATAAAGAAGTATTAGGAAATATAATTAAAATATTTAAGTCAATTTAAAGCCATATCAGGGGCATCATGGTGGTGCAGTGGGTAGAACAATCGCCTCACAGCAAGAAGGTTGCTGGTTTGAGCATCGGCTGGGTCAGTTGACATTTCTACGTGGAGTTTGCATGCTCTCCCCGTGTTGGGGTGGGTGTCCTCCGGTTGCTCTTGTTTCCCCCACAAGTCCAATAACATGTGCTATAGGTGAATTGGGTAAGCTAAATTGTCCTTAGTGTATGTGTGTGAATGAGAGTGTGTGAGTGTTTCTTAGTGATGGGTTGCAGCTAGAAGGGCATCTGCTGTGTAAAACATGGATATGTTGGTGGTTCATTCCGCTGTGGCGACCCCAGATTAATAAAGGGACTGAGCTGAAAAGAAAATGAATGAATGGATAAAGCCATATCATACACACCTATTCTAAACATACATCTAGATAAAATATCATACCGTGTCATGTCAATAGATGGCCTAATGTAAAGTTAAATAGAGATGTTAAAAATGATAATGTCTTTAATAAAATTAAGAGTTTTTAAATGACAGTTAATGAAATGTGTGCATTAATACTTTCATTTTGACAGCAGTAAATTACAATGATTTTTATTTTATTGTTCAAACAGTTGAGATATTAACAGAGGTCACTTATGAGGGGTCGGAGTTCAACAAAAGCCGCGTACATGAATCGGTAAGAAAATTTGTCTATATATTGATCTGTTACACATAGAAAATAACATGATTAATGATATTTACAAAAGCCTCAGAAATGCTTGTTGCATGACATCACAACACAGACTGTATTTTAAAGTATTTAATGACTGCCAAAGTAAAAGTAAGAAGAGGATAAAAAAATTTTACATATAAAAGACCTTGAATTAGATAACTAGCAACGGCATGTTAGCATTAATATTCTTATTATTACAACCATTTAATTTTTTTAATAATATAATTATTAC